>NC_135966.1:6872522-6970022 GCF_053455715.1 Rhinoraja longicauda | reverse complement strand
AGGCTGATTGTCCCCAATCAATAACCCGTGCCAGCCTTCTCCCCATATCCCTTGATTCCACTTGTCACTAGAGCTCTGTCTAACTCTCTCTTAAATCCATCCAGTGTTTTGGCTTCCACTGCCCTCTGTGGCAGAGAATTCCACAAATTCACAACTCTCTGGGTGAAAAAGTTTTTTCTCACCTCAGTTTGAAATGGCCTCCCCTTTATTCTAAGACTGTGGCCCCTGGTTCTGGACTCGCCCAACATTGGGAACATTTTTCCTGCATCTAGCTTGTCCAGTCCTTTTATAATTTAATATGTTTCTATAAGATCCCCTCTCATCCTTCTAAACTCCAGAGAATACAAGCCCAGTCTTTTCAATCTTTCCTCATATGTCAGTCCCGACATCCCAGGGATCAGTCTCGTGAACCTACACTGCACTGCCTCAATTACAAGGATGTCCTTCCTCAAATTAGGAGACCAAAACTGTACCCAATACTCCAGATGTGGTCTTACCAGGGCCCTATACAACTGCAGAAGAACCTCTTTACTCCTATACTGAAATCCTCTTGTTATGAAGGCCAACATTCCATTAGATTTCTTCACTGCCTGCTGTACCTGCACGCCATCTTTCAGTGACTGGTGTACAAGGACACCCAGGTCTCGCAGCACCTCCCCCGTACCTAACCTAACTCCATTGAGATAATAATCTGCCTCCTTGTTTTTGCCGCCAAAGTGGATAACCTCACATTTATCTATATTATACTGCATTTGCCACACAACTGCCCACTCACTCAACCTATCCAGGTCACCCTGCAACCTCATAACATCCTCTTCGCAGTTTACACTGCCACCCAGCTTTGTCATCCGCAAATTTGCTAGTGTTGCTTCTAATTCCCTCTTCCAAATCATTAATATATATGGTAAACAGTTGCAGCCCTAACACCGAGCCTTGTGGCACTCCACTCGCCACTGCCTACCATTCTGAAAAAGACCCGTTTACTCCTACTCTTTGCTTCCTGTCGACCAACTAATTTTCTATCCATGTCAACACCCTACCCCCAATACCATGTGCTCTAATTTTAGTCACCAATCTCCCGCGTGGGATCTTATCAAAGGCTTTCTGAAAGTTTAGATACACTACATCCACTGCCTCCCCTTCATCCATTTTACTTGTCACGTCCTCAAAAAATCCAGAAGATTAGTCAAGCATGATTTCCCTATTAGTCAAGCATGATTTCCTTATTAGTCAAGCATGATTTCCCTATTAGTCAAGCATGATTTCCCTGACATGTAAATAGAAAGGACAGGTTTAGAGGGATATGGCCAAACACAGGCAAGTGGGACGAGTAAAGATGGGACATGTTGGTCGGTGTGGGCAAGTTGGACGCAAGGGCCTGTTTCCACGTTGTATGACTATGACTCTATGACACTAACGCATCGAACAGCTGCGAGCCAATGTCTTGGCTTGGGGTACAAAAGTGATGGATTTATGATGAATATATCTCTCTGTGTGAAGACAAATGAGAAAGCTCACCTGTCTGATATTACCCCAGAAGCACCAGAACCTATCAGCACTCCGAAGAAGTGCAGTGATGTAGTAAATGGCTCTTTCCATGTATTGTCACACACCAAGTCCCACTGAAATGCAAAAAATAAATCCAATTATCCAAATACAGTTTATGCTGTTATTATGCAAAGATGTGAGCAACATTTGATGATTAAAAACAATTATTTTTACAATCTTTACAATGGACAACCTGTCTCTTTACATGGTGTCACAGAGTTGCAGAGTGATACAGTATGGAAACAGGCCCTTCGGCCCAACTTGCCCACACCGGCCAACATCCCAGCTACACTAGATCCACCTGCCAGCATATGGTCCATATCCCTCCAAACTTGACCTATCAATGTACCTGTCTAACTGCTTCTGAAAGGTTGGGGTAGTCCCAGCCTCAACTCCTCCTCTGGCAGCTTGTTCCACATATTCACCAACCTTTGTGTGAAAATATGACACTTCAGATTCCGATTAAATCTTTTCCCCTTCACCTTAACCCTATGGCCTCTGGTCCTTGATTCACTACACTGGGCAAGAGACTCTGTGCATCTACCTGATCTATTCCTCTAATGATCTTATACACCTCTATAAAATCACCCCTCATCCTCCTGTGCTCCAAGGAATAGAGCCCAGTCTACTCAACCTCTGCCTATAGCCCAGACCCGCTAGTCATGGCAACATCCACATAAATCTTCTCTGTACACTTTCCAGCTTGACAACATCTGTCCGAAAACACGATGCCCAGAACTGAACACAATACTCTAAATGTGGCCTCACCAATGTCTTATGCAACTGCAACTACAACTTATATTCTCGCTGATGAAGGGCAATGTGCCAAAAGTCTTTTTGATCTCCCGATCTACCTACGACTCTACCGTCAGGGAGCTATGCACATGCACTCCAAGATACCTCTGCTCTACTACACTCCCCAGAGCCCCACCATTCACTGTGTATGTCCTGCCCATGTTAGACTTCCCAAAATGCAACACTTCACATTTTTATGCATTAAATTCCATCAACCATTCCTCAGCCCACTTGGCCAATTGATCAAGATCCTGCTGCAATTTTTCACAACCATCTTCACGATCTGCAAAACCATCCACTTTTGTGTCATCTGCATACTTGTTAATCTTGCCGTGTGTGTTCTCATCCAAATCATTGATATAGATGACAAATGGTAACAGATCCAGCACCAAACCCTGAAGCACACCAGCACAGCACGAGTCACAGGCCTCCAGTCCAAGAAACAACCTTCCCCCATCACCCTCTGCTTCCAGAGCAGCCAACCATTAGGAACCTTGTCAAATGCTTTACTGAAGTCCATATATACATCTACAGCTCTGCCCTCATTGGCCTTATTGGTTACGTCTTCAAAAAACTCAATTAGATTTGTGAGACACAACCTCCCATGTACAATACCATGCTGACTAATCCGTTTAAATGCCTGTATATCCTATCCCTCAGAATACCCTCGAGTAACTTTCCGACTACAGATGTTAAGCTCCATCAGGAAGATGGAACTACATCTCCAACGGGAAGACCTCAGGGCTCTCCATTTCTTCCCAGATCGGTGGCCACCAGTTCCCCAGAACTAACACACTCCTCCATCTACAGAGTCTAACCTCGCCCTCAACGGGATTTCTGTTGATTCCTCTCGCTTTCTTTAAATCGAAGGTGAAACCATGGTTATTCATATCGGCCCCGGCTCTGATTGCCTTCTCCTTGGTTATGATGAATGCTCTTTGTTCCAATCGTACCCGGGTAACGGTTCACCACCGATTTTCCGGCACCCTTGATTCAAGAGCCTTACCGTGCCGGACCTACAGAGATCACAGCTTCGGGGGCCCAAGATACCGGCCCGCAAAGTCGGCCACGAAAGTCGGCTATGGGAATGGATCTGCCGGCCCCTGCCGGGCCCGAGTTCCAGAGCCCCGACCGTTGGGTCGAAATTCGACTGAATTTCGGGGGGGGGGGGGGGCAGGTTGATAATTTTCGGATTAAAGGGAGAGCTGGACCACCAGTTGCCGGGAAATCGGTGTTTTACTTGTATTGTTGCCCAGAAAGACACAAAAAGTGCGAGTAACTCGGCGGGTCAGGGAGCATCTCGGGAGATAAAAGAATAGGTGACATTTCAGTAAGAAACACTTCTTCAGACACATACTCCCCAACTCATTTTCCTCTGGATTCCAAGTAAGAGGCAAGTTGTGATGAAGTGTAGTCAAGGTAGATGTGGCTACAGATGTAGATCTAAGTGTAGATCTGCAGCAGAAGTGCATTAGGTTTGTCTCCTGAATCCATGCAGGACCATGCATCAAATGACATGATGTTGATTTCATCAACATCACCATCAATGTCCCCCCTGCCCTCGAATTCTTGATCTCTGACCATTTTTTCATCTCTGTCTCCATCTCAGGAGACAGACTATCCAAGCACTTCTGCTACACATCCACAGCCACACACATCTACCTTTATCGACACTTCTTCCCAACCTGCCTCTTACTAGGAACCCAGAGGTTCATCCATCTCCGCTGCATCTGCTCATGAGATGGGACTTGCCATTCCAAGACATCTGAGATGTCCCCTTCCTTCAGGAAAAGTGGTTCCCCTTCCCCCCTCGCCCACCTACCCGGCAGGTGTGGAAGGAGCCCTTACCTGTGTCTCCTCCTATTCCTGCATTTCAGCCCTCGACCCTTCCCTCCCCAGACCAAACGGGGATGGTGTTCCTCTGGTCATGTTCGTAAGTAATAGGAGCAGAATTAGGCCATTCGGCCCATCAAGTCCACTCCGCCATTCAATTATGGCTGATCTATCTTTCTCTCTTAAACCCATTCTCCTGCCTTCTCCCCATAAACCCTGACGCCCGAACTAATCACAATCTGTTCATTTGACCTCACCAGTCTCCGCACCTGAGTTACTCCAGCACTTTGTGCTCTCCATTCTTGTCCCACTCCTTCCCCTCACCTCCTTCTGCCAGCTCTCTCCCCACAAGGTCCCCACACCAAACGTCGCCTGTCCATTCCCGTCCCCAGATGCTGCTCGGCCTGCTGAGATCCTCCAGAATAGAAAGAGCAGGAGTAACTCAGTAAACAAAGTGCACACAAAGTGCTGGAGTAACTCAGGGGGTCAGGCAGCTTCCCCGGAGAACACGGACAGAGGACGTTTCAGGTGGGAAGTCTGAAACAAACCTCGGAGACGATGGTGGAGGTGTACTGGTCCTGACTGTCCTCCCATCCATCCAAACACGGCTCCTCTTCGATCCCGGACACGTTGAGGAGATCTGGGTCTGGAAACACCTCCGAGAGGTTCCTGAACACATCCAAGCGGTAGCGACTGCATTGTCTGTACTGGTCTTGTGTTCCTGGCACCAGTGGGATGGTTCTGTTCATCCAGGCTTGGCTGAGGTTGAGATTCCCGGGAATCAAGCAGCGATGCGCTGGGATATCCCCGATGAAGATGATGCTTACTGGGCCAAAACCGTTGGGAATAACGCTGACACCCAAGAGCAGGAAGATGTGTTTCTGAGCCGGTCCCCATTCCCCCAGGAAGGCTGTTATTTCATCGTAATCCCGCATGTTAGTTGCAGACACGGCGCTAACTGAACCTTGGTTTCAGAAGCCTGGAGCGCTTCAACACTGTGGGTGGACCTGAAGTTGTAGAGCAGGATTGTTGCAAAACTGATGATTTAACCCCTTGGACTGTGAACCCAACAGGTTCTGGTAACACAACGTCCGTGATAAACAGCAACACCTTCGAGTGGAAGTGAGAAGGAAGGAACTGCAGATGCTGGTTTACACCGAATAGACACAAAATGTTGGAGTAATTCAGCGGGACAGGCAGCATCTCCGGCGAGAGGGAATGGGTGACCTTTCGGGTCGAGACATTCTTCAGACTGAGTAGACTAGCTCAGACTAGTAGAAATGGGGTGGATTATTGGTTTAGGGCCAAACCCCAGTTAAATATTGGTGACAACAGATCTGTTTTTCGTGCTGTATCTCTAAAGTCTAAAGTCTAAATTAAACGAAGAAAGCATTAAGATGCGTGCATTAGGTCAAAGTCTGTGGTTAATCATGTGACATCTTTGATAACCATGTATCTCTGAAACAAGATTGCTCTGTTTAATTTCTCACATAATATCTATAATATCTGCCTGTTGAACAAGTCTTACTTTGATATCCTCCTGCGGTCACACACAAGATAGACACAAAGTGCTGGATTAACTCAGCAGCTCAGGCAGCATTTCTGCAGAAAAAGGAATAGGTGACGCTTCTGGTCGAGACCCTTCATCAGACGACCCGAAACGTCACCTATTCCCTTTTCTGCCTGACCCGTTGAGTTATTCCAGCACTTTGTGTCTATTTTCGGTATTAAACAGCATCTGACATCAACCCCAGACACCCGGGTTCGATACGTTGTATGGTGTTTGTACGTTCTCCCTGTGACCGCGTGGGTTTTCTCCGGATGCTCCAGTTTCCTCCCACACTGCAAAGACCAGCAGGTGTGCAGTTAATTGGCTTCTGTAAATTGTAAATTGTCCTTAGTGAGTAGGATAATGCCAGTTTACAAGGTGATCGCTGGTTGGCGCAACACCTGGAGACAGGATCGAATCCAATGCTCTGGCGCTGTGAAACAGCAGCTGTGTCGCTGCACCTCGGTGCATCTCTATATATTTCAACAAAATACAGCAGAACATAACGTGACAGAATATAACAAGACAGCATGAATGTAACATAAAAGCATGTGAAAATGCAAATTGTAAATAATTACTAGGCATTTCAATACTTTATAGGTAATGAAATTATTTTATTTATATTCATTTCAGTCAATACATTCTTTACATAGGCACAATCATACTTAAATGCAAGAGTTTAAAACTCAATCAGATTTTTGAGACACAATTTCCCATGTACAAAACCACGCAGACCATCATGTATCTGTACACTGTGGATGGCTCGATTGTAATCATATATTGTCTTTCTGCTCACTGGTTAGCTTGCAACAAAAGCTTTTCACTGTACCTTGGTACACGTGACAATAAATTAAACTGAACTGAACTGAATTAAACTAAATACATATATATCTTAACCCTCAGATTACTCTCCAGCAATTTCCCCACCACAGATGTTAGGCTCGCTGGGCTCTAGTTCTGAGGCTTTTCTTTGCAGCCCTTGCTAAGTTGCGGTACAACATTTGCCAATCGTCAGTCTTCCGGCACCTCACCTGTATTTAATGATGATTCATATATCACAGCCCAGACACCAGTAATTTCTTCTCCAGCTTCCCACAGTGTTGTTGGATATATTTGATCAAGCCCAGGAGATTAGGAAAATAACTGCAGATGCTGGTACAAATCGAAGGTATCACAAAATGCTGGAGTAACTCAGCAGGTCAGGCAGCATCTAGGAGAGAGGGAATGGGTGATGTTTCGGGTCAAGACCCTTCTTCAAACCTTTTAAAAAAATTTTTTTTTTTTTAAATCAAAAATATTTATTCAAATATTAAAATAATATATACAATATAATAAAACCAAAACAGAACCCACCACCAGAATACTAAACAAACAAATATACCAATTGAAACTATTATACAATTATATTACAATCCTCATCCAGGATACATCCAATCCCTCGCGGTGCCCAGCAGTCCCGGAAATCCTTCAGGGTGCCCGTGGGCAGCGCATAGTCCCACTCCAACACCACCCGGGCGCGGATGTAACCCCAGAAAAGGGGTAGGCAGCTGGCTCAGGCAGAACCCTCTTCCGCCTGGCGCCGTGAGTCACGGATGGCCAGTTTGGCCAGGCCCAGGAGCAACCCAACAAGGACATCTTTGGCCCCACCCTCTCCCCGACGCACAGGGTGTCCAAAGATGAGGATGGTGGGTTAAAAGTGCAGCCAAAAGGCAAGGAGCAGCCCCTTTAGATATTGGAATAGGGGCTGCAACCTCACACACTCCATGTACACGTGGTACACAGACTCTTCCAACCCGCAAAAGTGGCAGGCGGCTGGCGAGTCTGTGAACCGCGCGAGGAACAGGTTGCAGGGGACTCCTCGGTGCAATACCTTCCACCCCAGGTCCCCGATGGCTACCTTAACCTTGTGCTGTACAGCTATCTTAACCTTTTTGCATACTGCCACTTCCACACTTCCCCCCTTTTGGCCTGAAAATGACAACATGAGGTTTTGTTTGGGTTCGATAGCACAGAGTTTCTGGAACACCGTACTGATTTTATTTGTTTGTTTATATTTTATTTCAAACACATAAAACAAAAAAAGATAAAAAACAAAACAAAATAACAATAAAATGAAATGAACGATAAACCTATAAACAACTCAATAAATAAATTCTCATAAACAACACAAATTTAATCTTACATGTTTGAAAAAGAGTAGGAGGAAGTATACACTTATTTATTCCTACCCCTTCTCCGTTACTCATCAATTAATTTACAAACTTTATCTCATCTACATATACTGATGAGCCAAAACATCATATTATCAAGGGCACTCTGACCGTTCTTTGGCTACACAGCCCCATACGCAGTAGGGTGTGATGCACTGGTATTGTGACACATTCCTCTCGTGACCACCATTAAAATTTTCAGTGACTTTTGCCACAATAGAACTTCTGTCAGCTCGGACCAAACGGGGTAGCCTTCGTTGACCTTGTGCATCGATGAGCCTTGGGCGCCCAACACCCTATCGCCGGTTTGCAGTTTGTCCCTCCTCGGACTACTGTCAGTAGGTACTCACCACTGCTGACTGGGAGCACCCCACAAGCCTTGCTGTTTCAGAGATGCTCTGAGCCAGTCGTCTGGCCATAACAATTTGGCCCTTGTTAATACCTAAAGGTTGTTGGGCTGCAGAGCTATCTCAACCTTTGTCATACTGCTGCTCCCACATTGTGCTGTTCAGCTACCTTAACCTTGTGCTGTACAGTTACCTCAACCTTGTGCTGTAAGAGCCATCTCAACCTTGTGATACTGCAGCTTCCACAGAGGAACTCGGGTCTCTAACGCTGAAAGGCAGCAACTCCACCGCTGCGGCACCTTGCCGCCCATAAAGAATGTTACCAAGAATGAATGTCAGTGGACTAACATCAATTCCTGGTAACATTCTTTATGGGCGGCAACACTTTCCATGGACGTGTACAGTCACATTTGTCAATCTGTATTGGTGTTAATTCATAAGAATAGTGTGTGATATGTTAACAATTAATCTCATTGCAGTTCCACCACAAATTTTCCAGCAAATGGTGGTCCAGTTAGAACCGTTCCAGTCCAGCACAACAAAATTACGAGAGAGCATTTGCAATCCTCCCCGGACTTCCCCCCAACATGTGGCGCTGAAACCGGGAGAGACGGCCGATCTCGACCTCATTGAGGCTTCCACTTCGATCAGGGGTCTAATTCACTCCCCACGGCCAGGGCTATGGAACGAGCTGTATTAACGAGGGTGTTCGGAACGAGCCGCTGGAGGAGGTACTTGGGACAGGTACTATCGCAATGTTTAAGGAACACTGAGACAGGTACATAGACAGAACAGGTTTAGAGGGACACGCAGGCAGGTGGAACGAGCGTAGATGGGACATGTTGGCCGGTGTTGGCAAGTTGGGCCAAAGGGCCTGTTTCCACGTTCTAAGGCTCTATGACTCTAACCAACAACTGCAGTTGTTTGGGTCTGCGATTTATGCATCGATAATCCCCTACTCGTTTATAGCAGACAATCGGTAATAACGGATACCATTCCCCTCCCTATGATCCGTTATAATGAGGGTTTTCTGCGTTAATGTAAGCTGAGAACTGAGGCTATGGAGGCCAAGTAAGTGGAACTTTTTAAGCCAGAGATCGACAAATTCTTGATTAGAACGGGTATCAATGGTTATGGGGAAAGGGAGGAAAATGGGATCAGGATGCAGTGATCCGCCATGATTGAATGGCAGAGTTGACGAGATGGGCCGAATGTCCTAATTCTATTGCTATAACTTATAGATTCATGGAGTGATACAGTGTGGAAACAGGCTCTTCGGCCCAACTCGCCCACACCGGTCAACAATGACCCAACTACAATTTCAGTATAATAGTAAAGAGGTTCTTCTGCAGTTGTATAGGGCCCTGGGAAGACCACATCTGGAGTATTGTGTACAGTTTTGGTCTCCTAATTTGAGGAAGGACATCCTTGTAATTGAGGCAGTGCAGCGTAGGTTCACGAGACTGATCCCTGGGATGGCGGGACTGACATATGAGGAAAGATTGAAAAGACTAGGCTTGTATTCACTGGAGTTTACAAGGGTGAGAGGGGATCTTATAGAAACATATAAAATTATAAAAGGACTGGACAAGCTAGATGCAGGAAAAAATTTCCCAATGTTGTGCGTGTCCAGAACCAGGGGACACATTCTTAGAATAAAGGGGAGGCCATTTAAAACTGAGGTGAGAAGGAACTTTTTCACCCAGAGAGTTGTGAATTTGTGGAATTCTCTGCCACAGAGGGCAGTGGAAGCCAAATCACTGGATGGATTTAAGAGAGAGGTAGCTAGAGCTCTAGGGGCTAGTGGAATCAAGGGATATGGGGAGAAGGCAGGCACGGGGTATTGATTGGGGACGATCTGCCATGATCATAATGAATGGTGGTGCTGGCTCGAAGGGCCAAATGGCCTCCTCCTGCAACTATTTTCTATGTTTCTACACTAGTCCCACTTGCCTGCGCTTGGTCCATATTCCTCCAAAAATGTCCTATTCATGTACCTGTCTAACTGTTTCTTAAACAATGGGATAGTCCCAGCCTCAAGTACCACCTCTGGCAGCCTGTTCCATATACCCACCACCCTTTGTGTGAAAAATTACCCCTCAGATTCCTATTAAATCTTTTCCCCTCACCTTGAACCTATGTCTTCTGGTCCTCGATTCCCCTACTCTGGACATCTAGCTGATCTATTCCTCTCATGATTATATATACCTCAATAAGATCTCCCCTCATCCTCCTGCGCTCCATGGAATAGAGACCCAGTCTACTCAACCTCTCCTTATCGCTCCAACAATCTAGTTCTGGCAACATCGTTGTAAATCTTTTCTGAAACCTTTCCATCAACTGGTGGTCCGGCGCCCCCTTTAATCCAGACAAAATCGCGAGAGCGCACTTGACATCCCCCTGGAATTCCCTCCAAACATGTGGCGCCCAGGCCGGATGAAGCAGCCAATCCCACCTCATCGGGACTTCCGCGGTTGACCGGCGGGTCGAATTTACCCCTTGCGGCCGGGGCTCTGGAACTCCGGCCCGGCCGGAGCCGGCAGATCCGTTCCCATAGCCGACTTCCACGGCCGACTTTGCGGGCTGGTATCTCGGTCTCCGAGGCCGTGACCTCTGTTGGCCCGGCAAAATGGATCATACGGCAAAGCTCTTGAACCAAGGGTGCCGGGAAGTTGGTGGTGGACCTGAACATAGAGTCAAACAATGATCGTAGCCGGAAAACAATCGTACATTTGGTGGAGACAGAAGGAACTTCAGATGCTGGAATCTTGCCAAGAACACAAACGCTGGAGTAACTCAGCACCTGTGGGGGACATAAATAGGCAACCTTTTGGGTCGAGATGCTTCGTCAGACTATTTAGTTTAGTTTATTAAGTTTTGTTTAGCTTATTTTTGTCAAGTGTACCGAGATACAGTGAAAAGCGTTTTGTTGCGTGCTATCCACTCAGCAAAAAGATTGAATACTTGATTACACGATTACTTTGAAGGTCTCCAGTGAGGCAGTGTGAGGGCTGGACTGCTCTACAGATGACTGTTCAGTTGCCTGATAACAGCTGTGAAGAAACTGTCCCTGAATCTGGAGTTGTGTGTTTTCAAATTTTTGTACCTCTTGCCAAATGGGAGTGACTGGGGTATGACACAACCTTGATTATGTTGGTGACCTTGCCGAGGAAGTGTGAAGATGGAATCGATGGCAGGGAGGTCGGTTTGTATGATGATCTGGGCTACGTCCACAGCTCTCTGCAATGTCTTGCGTTCTTGCATGTAGTTGTTCCCAAACCATGATGGGTTTGGAGAGTCTAAAGAAAGGTCTCGGGCTGAAACAAAATATCTATCCACGTCCTCCACAGTTGCCGCTGAGTTTATGCTCGACATAAACCTGGTGGATTGGTTTCCATTTATTTATCCGATTGCACAATCCTACCATATGTCAAAACGTGGGCAGATTTCCATAAAGATGCCTGTAACAGACATTTGCCAGATGGAAATATAAATCAGGAGGTGATGTCGTGCTCCTCATTCATTACAGAGCGCCGCATGATGGCTGCATTCTGTCTGTCTGGTAAGTTTTAAAAGTTTGTGTAAATGTTCTCTGGTTTGTTTTATGGGGGGGGAGGGGGGGGGGACAGGGGGTCGGTGGAAACCTTTTTTCAATCTCTTACCTTGCCGGAGATGCGTTTGTTTTCCAGATCGTATCTCTAGTCGCTCTGTGGCCTAACATCTCGGAGCTGGAGGTCTTGCCTGGGACTGACCTTTTTTTTTTTTTTTGGTTTAAATCGAAGATAGACACAAAATGCTGGAGTAACTCAGCGGGCCGGGCAGCATCTCTGGAGAGAAGGAATGGGTGACATCTCGGGCCGAGTCTGAAGAAGGGTCTCGACCCGAAACATCACCCATTCCATCTCTCCAGAGCCGCCGCCCGTCCCGCTGAGTCACTACAGCATTTCTTCTTTTTTTTTTTAATTTTTAATTTTTTAAAGCATATGTACAAATAATAATAAACGACAAACTGGTTATAGAATTCTTACATAGCTTCAATTTTTAAATATTTAAAGAAAAAATAAAGATGAAAAGAGACTGAAAAAAAAGACTATAAACTAATAGAGAGAAAGCAAAGAAAAAAGAGAATTACAAATATAAAGATTATGGGGATAGATCCGGGAGTTAATGAGTATAGTTGTACATCCAACCCTAAACTCCAGTTTTAACTTTAGTTTTAAATTTTAGTTTTGTGACAAACCCATTTACTTTTTTAAAAATTCAATAAATGGAGACCATATTTTAAAAAAATAGATCTGGTTTGTCAATTAAGGCAAACCTTATTTTTTCCAAATGCAAGGTCTCAGTCATTTCCGTAATCCACATTTTAATTGTGGGGGTTACTGTTTTTTACCAAAATGTAAGTATTAATTTTTTCGCAGTTATTAAACTGTAGTCAAGAAAGCGTCTCTGACTTAGCGTAAAGTTTGTAATGTGTTCTGATAATCCTAAAATTATTAATTTTGGATCTAAATCCAGTTGTTTATCGATAACTTTGGAAATGATTTTTAAAATATCGATCCAAAAATTTTGCAAATTTGTACAAGTCACAAAAGTGTGAGTTAAATTGGCTTCTTGAAATGGACATTTATCACAAATAGGGGAGATACTTAGGAAGATCCTGTTTAATTTTGTCTTCGAATAAGTGGTCTGTGTAATATTTTAAATTGTATTAATGAGTGTGTAGTGTTTAACGAGCATTGATGTATGTGTTGTGAACTTTCGTCCCATATGTCTTGAGTTATGGGTTGAGCCAATTCGTCCTCCCATGCTCGTCTATATGATTCTGATGACGGAATGTCGGTATCTAAAAGAGTATTATAAATATAAGATATTAATTTATTTGTATTGTAGTGACGGTTTAAGCATTCATTAAGAATTCCTCGGCCTCTAAATCTATATTCTTGCGTATGTGATTTTACATAATCTCTGAGTTGTAAATATCTAAAAAAATTATTAGCATGTAATCCATACTTCTGTTGTAATTCCTGAAAACAGAGAAAAGTTCCCTTATGATAGAGGTCTCCCACCATTTTAATTCCATAACTTTTCCATTGAATGAATCCTCTATCTGAGACAAACGGTTTGAAGGAAGGGTTATTTGCAATGGGTAGGAAGAAAGATAAATTACTCAATTTTAAAGTGAGTTTTAATTATTTCCAAATACGGATAACACTATGTATAATCAAGTTTCCTCCATATGTTTTTTTATTCAAAGTTATTGGGGCGAATAAGATCGCACCAATGTCAAATGGTAAGCAATCCTCCTTCTCCAACTTTAACCAATCTGGTTGCCGATCAATGTCGTCCAGCCAGAAGGTCATATTTTTAATATTAACCGCCCAGTAATAAAATAGGAAGTTTGGTAAAGCGAATCCTCCATTAGTTTTAGACTTGCATAAATGTCTTTTATTTATTCTATGGGTCTTATAATCCCAAATAAAATTAGTAATAATTGAATCAATTTTTTTGAAAAACTTTTTTGGAAGGTGTATCGGGATTGCTTGAAATAGGTATAGTAGCTGTGGGAGGAAGATCATCTTTATAGCATTAATACGACCAGCTAGTGAAATGGGGAGTGTTGTCCAAAATTGGATATTTCAATGTAATTTAGTAACTAAAGAAGGGAAATTTGATTTAAATAAAGAAGTATATTTCCTAGTCACGTAGATTCCAAGGTATTTGAGCTTTTCATAGGCAATTTTAATAGGGAATTGTTGAAGTATAGCCGGATTTTGTTCCGTAATTGGCATGATTTCGCTTTTGTACCAATTAATTCTATATCCGGAGAATGAGCCAAATTGAGTTATGAGATTTAGTAAATTCGGAATGCTAATTTCAGGGTTTGTGATGTATAATAGTACATCATCCGCATATAAGGAAATGTTGTTAATTGTATGTTTAGTGTTATAGCCGTGAATGTCTGGGTGTGATCTGATACTCTCGGCGAGTGGTTCTATAACGAGGGCAAATAAAAGCGAAGCTAGTGGACATCCTTGTCTACAACCTCTGGATAAGTGAAATTTTGGTGACAACATTTGGTTTGTCAGTATTCTAGCTGTTGGAGTTTTATATAAAAGTTTCACCCATGAGCAAAAGTTTTCACCGAGTTGGAATTTTTCCATCACGGAGAAAAGATAGGGCCATTCCACTTGATCAAATGCTTTTTCAGCATCTAGCGAAATGATTGCTAAGTCTTCGTTTAATATTCTATTTGAGTATATTATATTGAACATGCGTCTTAGGTTATAGAAAGAATATCGTTTAGATATAAAGCTTGATTAGTCAGGGTGTATTAATTTATCAATAACTAAAATTAATCTATGGGCTAAAACTTTAGCTAATATCTTCTGATCAGTATTTAAAAGAGCTATGGCTCTATACGAACCAGGGTCTTCAGAATCCTTATCTTTTTTAGGGATAAGTATTATTGTTGATTCAGTCAAAGTTTGTGGTAATATCTGTTGTTTAAGGGCGTAACTATATACAGTTTGTAAGCGTGGGGAGATCAAGTCACTAAATTTTAAAATAAAATTCATTATTTAAGCCATCAGGACCAGGGGTCTTCCCATTTTTCAAGGACTTAATGACCTCTTCAATGTCATTCGTAGTTATTTCTGCGCCCAGTAAATTTCTCTCATTGTCATTTAAACCAGAGAGGTTACATTTCTGCAGAAAGTTTTGCATATTCGCAGGGCTATCTATTATGTTTGATGAGTATAATGTCTGATAAAATTGCAAAAATCTCTCGTTAATGTCCTTGGGTAATTTAAGCAAGTCTCCGTTGTCTGATCTGATTTTATGAATTGTGGATTCGTCTTCTAATTTACGGAGTTGTCGAGCTAGCAATTTCTGTGGCTTATCTCCAAATTCAAAATATATTTGTTTAGTATGCTGAAAAAGCCTTAAGATTTGAGCTGAAAGTATATGATTTAACCTATATTTAAGAGCAGCAATTTTATTATGTACTATAATAGGAGCAATCGCGTTTGTTGTGTCTAGCTGTTTTATCTGTCTTTCTAGCTCATGTTGTTCTCAGCTCCCCCGCGCCGGGCGATTTACCCAGGGTCGGGACCAGTCAAACCTCGTACAGCTTTTGGAGCTCCTGACCGGTCTCAACCCGAGACTGCGAGCTCCTGATTATAGATTATTGATTAGTATGCATGTCAGGGATAATGGGGAGTAGGCTGGAGAATGGGGTTAGGAGGGAGAGATAGATCAGCCATGATTGAATGGTGGAGTAGACTGGATGTGCCGTATAGCCTAATTCTGCTCCTATTACTTATGACCTGATGACCTTAACTACATATCCTTCACGCTCAAACCTGGCAGTTTGTGCGTTCTCCCCTGACCTGCAAAGGTTTTCTCCAAGATCTTTGTTTCCTCTACACTCCAAAGACGTACAGGTTAATTGGCTTGGTATAAATGAAAATTATCCCCAGTGTGTAGTGTTAATGTGCAGGGATAGCTGGTCAGTGCAGACTTGTTGGACCGAAGGGCCAGTTTCCGCGCCGTATCTCCAAACTATACTAAACTTAATAAAAAAATTAGGGAAGAGTGCTTAACTAGTTAATAATTTTAATCACAATCACAATCACAATAATACTTTATTAGCCAAGAATGTTTTGCAACATACTTCATTTGCCATACAGCCATAACAATAAAAAGCAACAGGACACACAAAATACATTTTTTTTTTTTAACTTTATTTTTATTATTTTTTTTTTTTACATACATACAAACACAAACTAAACAAACATAGGAGATGCATATTGAATGTAAATACCCTTACTTTAAGTTCCCAAAAACGGAAGAGACTCGAGTCCCGGCATTGCCTGTATTAATAATGACCATCTTTTATCAAACATGTCTGTTGTCAACTGTAACCTTGCTGTGATTTTTTCCATTATATACACATTTTTTACCCTATCTCTCCATTGCATTATGCTTGGAGGCTGTGGTTTCAGCCACGAAGTTGTTATCGTCTTCTTTGCTATCAGCAGCAGGATTGTCAGTAAATGTTTCGAACTCTTATCTGTCATACTGTCAGGAATTATACCCATAATGTAAAGTGCTGGTTCCAGAGGGAAGTTAATGCCCATAATCTGTTTAATTTCCTTTTGAATATTCTTCCAGAAATCCTGTATTTTTGGGCAATCCCAGAATATATGAGTGGAGTCCCCAACTTCTCCACACTCCCTCCAACATAAATCAGTTGTATTACTATATTTCGATGTAATGAATGGAGTATAAAAGTAACGCATTTTAACTTTCCAGTCAAATTCCCTCCATGTTGGGCTCTTAGTTAGTTTATGTCCCTCTTTAAATGATTCCTCCCACCCTTCTTCTGATATTATGATATTCGCTTCCAGTTCCCATTTTTCTTTGATATGTAAGTTGTTCTCTTTGGATTCATGTTGTAGTGCTTCATAAATTTTTGATATAATCCCTTTTTTTGACTTGTCTTCCGAGAACCCCCACAACACTTCCTCTAATTTAGATGGAGTCTTGCAGATGTTCTCCCATTCCTGATGTTTCTGTAGGTAATCTCTTAGCTGTAAGAATTTGTAAAAGTCATGAGCAGGTAAATTGAATTCTTTTTGAAGTTGTGTGAATATTTTCATTGTTTGTCCCTGAAACATTTGATCTATGTATATTGGCCCTTTGTCAGCCCATCTGTCAAATCCTGAGTCCATGGTAGATGGTACAAAGTCTGGGTTTTTTGCTATTCTAGTAGCCCTGCTTACCGAATTTGACAGCTTCAGCTTCTTTCTTACTGCTGACCAGATTTTCATTGTTACCCTAATCCACTCGTTGCCCATCCTGAGCCTCTTCAGGGCCTTCTCGTTTAAAAATGGGAGTGATTCTAAAGGCAAATTTTTACAAGCGTTTTGCTCCATCTCCACCCACATTGAATCTTTCTCTTTAGTGGTCCACATGATTAAGGCTCTGAGTTGCGTTGCCCAATAATAATTTCTTAAATTAGGCAAGTTCAACCCTCCCTTTTCTTTTTTGCTAAGAAGCGTCTTGTATTTAATTCTTGCTTTTTTACTTTGCCATAAGAATTTCGATATAATTTTATCCAGTTTTTTTAGAAAAGCTCCCGAGATCATAATAGGCAACGATTGGAACAAAAACAACAGTCTTGGCAATATATTCATTCTGACTGTTTCTACTCTTCCCACCAGAGTCAACGGTAAAATCTCCCATCCAGCCAAATCATCCTTTATCTCAGATATCAGTTTCCCATAATTAGCTTCAAATAGCTGTGCTGTATTCGAAGTGATAATTATACCAAGGTATCTAAACCCTTTTTTGGTCCATTTAAAATGGACTTTTTCTTTAAGTTCCACTGGACAATCTCCTGAGAGCATCATTGCTATTGATTTGGCTTCATTTGTCAAATATCCTGATATTTCACCATATTCTTTTAGGTTATCTAGTAGAGCTGGTATAGACGTGGAGGGCTCCACTATGTATGTTAATAAATCGTCCGCAAATAATGACGTCTTGTGTTCTATGCCCCCTTCATCTTTTATTCCTTTAATGTTTTTATTTTGTCTTATTGACTCTGCTAACGGTTCAATACTTGCAGCAAACAGTAGCGGGCTCAGGCAATCTCCTTGCCTGACTCCTCTTTTGAGGTAGAAGAAGTCTGAGCAGCAGCCATTAATTCTGATCCGTGATTTGGGATTTTTATAAACAATTCTTACCCAGTCTATAAACGTTGAGTGAAACCCAAAAACCTTCAATGTTTGATATAAAAAGTTCCATTTCACACGGTCAAACGCTTTTTGTGCATCTAGGCTAAGCAGCATGGTAGGTCTGGGATTATTTTTAGCACATGATATAAGATTTAGTGTTCTCCTGATATTGTTAGCCCCCTGTCTCCCCGGGATAAACCCCGTTTGATCTGGCTTGATTAATTTAGTTATATGTTGTTGCATTCTCTGTGCTAGTATGCTTGTTAATATTTTTAAATCATTACAGAGCAAGCTGACCGGTCTATATCCCTCACATGAAGTCGGATCTTTGCCCTCCTTATGTAATACGGAAATTATGGCTTCTGACCAAGTATCTGGGCGGTTTCCTGTTGATAGCGCATAATTAAAAACTTTACATAATTCTGGTGTTATGTCTTCTGCAAAACATTTATAATACTCCCCTGAGAAGCCATCTGTACCTGGGGATTTGTTACTTTTAAGGGTTTTTATAGTATCGGCTATTTCTTGTGACGAAATTGGTTTTATCATTTCAGATGCTTCTTCTACCTTTAATGCTGGTAAATGTAGTTTTTTGAAAAATTCTTGTGTTTTGGTCTCAGACAATAAAAAGCAACAGGACACACAAAATACATTTTAATATAAACATCCACCACAGTGACTCCTCCACATACCTCACTGTGATGGAAGCCGAAAAAATGTTCAATCTCTCCCTTCTTTGTTCTGGTGCGGTTGTGGGCCTCTAACTTTCCGTTGACAGAACGATCTTGACTCCTGTAGCCGGAGGCGGGCCTTCCTCTTTGGGGCGATCAAGCTCCTGCATCGGGGGGGATCTCAGCTCCCCCGCGTTGGCGATGTACCCCGGGTCGGGACCAGTCGAACCTCTTGCAGCTTGGAGGTCCCGACCGGTCTCAACCCGAGTGTGAGCTCCTTGATGTTATGTCTGCCGGCCACATTGGAGCATTGATCCCAGGCAAGGAATCGGCTCAGATGTTAAGTCCATGGCCCCGTGGGGGCTCAAGGTCAGTCCCAGGCAAGACCTCCAGCTCCACGATGTTAGGCCACAGAGCGACCGGAGATACAATCCGGAAAACAATCGCATCTCCGGCAAGGTAAGAGATTGAAAAAAAGTTTCCCCTGACCCCCTCCCCCACCCCACACATAAAACAAACCAGAGAACATTCACACAAACTTTTAAAACAAACTAAAAATAACAAAAAGAGTTCAAAAAGGACAGACAGACTGTAGGCGAGGCAGCCATCATGCGGCCCCCCGGTGGTGATATTTCATCTTTTTCATCCCGTATTGCCTATTTAGTTACCTTCTGTTGTTCTTTAAAATCTTCCCAAATCTCTGGCTTCCCATTAATTTTTGCAATGTTATAGGCCTTCTCTTTTAATTTTATCTTGTCCTTGACTTCCCTTCTCAGCCGTGGTTGCCCCATTCTCCCCTTAGAATTTTTCTTCCTGTTTGGAATGAAAAGATCCTGCATCTTCTGAATTATTCCCAGAAATTCCTGTGATTGCTGCTCCACCGTTATCCCTGCTAGAGTCTCTTTCCAGTCAACTTTGGCCAGCTCCTCTCTCAAGCCTCTCTAGTTCCCTTTGCCTAACTGCAACAGAGACACATATCCGATATCACCTTCTCACTCTCAAATTTCAGGTTAAATCTCATCATGTTGTAGTCCCTACTCCTAGTGGTTTGTTTACCTTGAGTTCCCTTATCCAATCCGCTTCATTACACAACACTAAATGCAGAATTGCCTTTTCCCTGGTAGGCTCCACTACAAGCTGCTCTAAGAATCCATCTCGGAGGCACTCCACAAATTCCCTTTCTTGGGGTCCAGCACCAACCTGATTTTCCCAATAGACCTGCATATTGAAATCTCCCATGACCACCGTAGCATTGCCTTTCATACATGCCAATTGCATCTCCTGATGTAACTTTTACCCTATATCTGTTTGGGGCCTGTAAATCCTATTAGCGTCTTCAGAATGAACAAAGAATTTCCCAAAGTTGGAGAGGAAGCAATGCTCAGGCAGTACTTTGGAAAAGAGGCTTAATCAGCAGGTGAAACAAGAAACAGCAGATGCTGGTGTGGCGGCTCCCAAGAGTCGGGCCATACCACTACCGACCCCTCGGCACGGGAATGGACCGGTCCAGGGGGGCGGCCCTTAGCTACGGGTATAAAGGACGGGGTTTTAGGCGCGATCGCTCTCTGGCAGACTCGACTGATCTCGAGAACCCATTAAACACATCGCTACCGAAATACCCGGCTCCTCGCCTTTATTTCGAGCTTTGACGCACCACAATTGGTGACCCCTGACGGTCCATTGCCGACATAATGGACTCAAAATGGAAAGCCGACCATTCGTCCGGCTCACAGGCTGACCAGGCCACAGCTGTCGACGCGGTTTCCACCAAAATGCCGATATTCTGGACCACCCGGCCTCGCGTTTGGTTTCACCAAGCAGAGGCTCAGTTCCAGCTGCGGGTCATTACGGCAGACGACACCCGCTTTTTCTACCTGGTGGGAGCCCTTGACCAGGACACGGCCGAAGAGGTCACAGAGTTCCTCGAGGACCCCCCGGCCCGCAATAAGTATAAAGCCCTTAAGGAGCTGCTGCTCCAAACTTATGGACTGACCAGAATGGAACGGGCTGAAAGGCTCCTCCACATGCAGGGCCTAGGCGCCCGGCGCCCATCAAGCTTCCTGAAGGAGATGGTCGCGCTGCTCGATGGGCACAGGCTGTGCCTGATGTTCGAGTACACCTATCTGCACCTGCTGCCGGCCGACATCCGCCTGCAGCTCACCGACGCCTCCTTTGACGACACCCGGGCCCTCGGCAGGCGCGCGGACGCGCTGTGGATGGCGCGACGGAATGACTTCAGCGCGCTGAACGTCACCCCGGCAGCGCCCGATTTGCTCCAGTCGGGCGGGGGTGCTGTGGAAGGAGTTCCAGCTGCGCCCCGGAGGCCTGTGAGATCGCCCCCCATGGCCGTTGCTGGTCCTGCACCTGCAGTCCCGCACCAGCAGGCTCCAGCCAGCACCAGCAGGAGGCACAGGTGCTATTACCACCAGCGCTGGGGTGCTGCAGCCCGACAATGCCAGCCGTGCACGTTCCGCACGGGAAACGCCAGGGGCCGGCTGCCAATAGTCCCCGCGGCGGCCGGACAGATTCACCGCCTCTTCGCCTCGGATCGGCGCTCTGGGGGGCCGCTTCCTCGTGGATATCGGCGTGGAGCTGAGCGTCCTGCCCCCTTCGCTGCTGGACATTCGTTCCGGGAAGCGGGGGCCCGTCCTCACCGCTGCAAACGGAAGCCACATCCGTACTTATGGGGTCCGCACGGTTAACATCGTTTTCGTCTCCCGCTATTTCATGTGGCAGTTCACGATTGCCGACGTCTCCCTGCCGTTGCTCGGGGCCGACTTTGCGGGCTCATTCCCTCCTGGTGGACGTCAGGCAGCAGCACTTGGTCCACGCCACCACGATGGAGTCCATCAAGTTGCGTCTGGATGAGCCCGTTGCACGCCCACTGTCGTCTGTGGACTCCTATTTCGCTCGGGTTCTGGCGGAGTTCCCGGAAATCATGACTCCACAATTCCGGTCGTCGACCCCTAAGCACAGGGTGGTCCATTTCATTATAGCTACCGGCCCACCCCTCCACGCACGAGCATGCCAACTGCTGCCCGATAAGCTACCTCTGGCACGGCAGGAGTTCCGCATGATGGAGTCCTTGGGGATCGTCCGCCCTTCCAACAGCCCATGGGCGCCCCACTCACATGGTCCCCAAGGCAAACGGGGGCTGGAGACCTTGCGGGGATTATCGGCGGCTGAACGTCGCTACCGCCGCGGATCGATACCCCGTGCCTCACATCCAGGACTTCAACGCCCAGTTGGCCGGGGCTACAATATTCTCGAAAGTGGATCTGGTCCGGGGCTATAACCAGATCCCGGTCCACCCGGAGGATGTGCCCAAGGCGGCAATTATCACGCCATTTGGATTATACGAGTTCGTACGGATGCCGTTCGGCCTTAAGAATGCCGCGCTGGCATTCCAACGGTTGATGGACGGCGTGTGTCGTGGGCTTGATTTCCTATTCGTCTACTTCGACGACATCTTGGTGGCCAGCCGCTCGCGGCAGGAGCACTGTGCCCACCTCCGGCAGCTCTTTCAGCGGCTCAGCGAGCACGGGTTGGCTATCAACCTCGCCAAGTGCCGCTTCGGCGTGGCCACAATTGAATTTCTCGGCCACCGTGTGACTTCGCAAGGCGCGGTTCCCCTGCCGGACAAAGTTGACGCCATCCGCCGGTTTCCCCATTCATCCTCGGTGCTTTGCCTGCAGGAGTTCATTGGCATGGTGGCTTTTTATCACCGGTTTCTGCCATCCGTGGTCCACATCATGCGGCCGCAATACGAGCTGCTGGCGGGGAAGCGTAAGGACGTCGTGTGGATCGACGAGGCGTTAACAGCCTTCGACGGCGCAAAGGAGGCCCTTGGATCGGGCTGTGCTGCTGGTTCACCCACGGGAGGATGCCCCGACAGCCCTTACGGTGGACGCCTCAGAGTCGCCGATTGGTGCCGTACTGGAGCCCTGGCCTTCTTCAGCCGGCACCTCAACAACGCCCAAAGGAAATACAACGCATTCGACCACGAGCTCCTAGCTCTGTACTTTCGCTATTTCCTGGAGGGCCGCCCGTTCACCGCTTACACGGACCACAAGCCGCTCATGTTCGCCTTGGCAAAGGTTTCCGACCCGTGGTCCGCCCGACAGCAGCGCCAATTGGCGTATATTTCAGAGTACACTGCCTCCATTTGCTTCATCGAGGGGAAGGAAAACCGGGTGGCCGGCGCGTTGCCTCGCCCCGCCGTCTACGCCGTGTTCGAGGTGGTGCCTGGCATTGATTATTCTGCCCTGGCGGAGGCCCAGCTAACGGACGAGGAGATGCCCGCCTACCGGACTGCCATCTCTGGCCTCCGCCTTGAGGATGCCCCTCTCGGCCCCGGAGGGGCGACGATACTGTGCGATGTATCGGCAGGTCAGCCGCGCCCCATCGTCCCTGCCGCCTGGCGCTGGAAGGTTTTCGACATAGTCCACGGGCTGGCTCACCCATCCATCCGAGCGACGACCGCATTGGTAGCTGCGCGGTTCATGTCGCATGGTCTGCGCAAGCAGGTTGGCCACTGGGCCCGCACATGCATTCCATGCCAGACGGCGAAAATCCAACGCCACGTCCGGGCGCCACTCTAAGAGATCGGTCTACCACGTCGGCGTTTCGACCACCTGCACGTGGACATTGTGGGCCCTCTCCCGCCGTCCCGGGGCATCACCCACCTCCTCACGGTGGTGGACCACTTCACGTGGTGGCCGGAGGCCATACCGCTGGCCGACATAGCCACAGCTACATGAGCTCGTGCGTTGGCCGCTCACTGGATTGCTCGCTTTGGGGTGCCGGTGGTCATCTCGTCGGACCGGGGGCCACAGTTCACCTCTGCGCTGTGGTCGGCCATGGCTCACCTGTTGGGCGTGTGGCTGCACCACACCATGGCCTATCACCCGCAGGAAAACGGCCTGGTGGAGAGGTTCCACCGGCAGCTGAAGGCAGCGCTGAAGGCGCGACTCTCCGGCCCGGACTGGATGGACGCACTACCATGGGTCTTGCTGGGCATCCGGACTGTGCCTAAGGAGGACCTGGCCTCATCTTCAGCGGAGCTCGTGTACGGGTCGCCGCTCACGATGCCCGGGGAGTTCGTGCCCTCGTCGCCAGGGCAGGAGGAACCGCCCTCGTTCGCCCTACAGGGCCTTCACGAGCGAGTGGGCAAGCTCGCGCCCGTGCCGACGTCCCGCCACGGGGCATTCCGCCCGCACGTGCCATCGGCCCTCCGGGACTGCTCCTATATGTTCCTGCGCCGTGACGCCCACCGGACGCCGCTCCAGAGGCCATATGAGGGCCCCTACCGGGTGCTGGAGCACGGGCAGACAACCTTTGTCTTGGACATGGGGGTGCGGCCGGAGGCCTTGTCAATTGACCGCTTAAAGCTGCCGCACTTGGACATCGACCAACCGGTGCGGGTTGCCCAGCCTCGGCCGCGAGGTCGCCCCCATTTGCGGGTCCCTCCACCTGTCACACCACCTGTCCCTCCACCTGTCCCTCCAAATGTGCCTACGCCACTCTGTCGGCCGATTTCCGTACACGGTCCGGTCGGGTTGTGCGACTGCCAGTGCTTTTCGTGCCTCTGGTTCTGGGGGGGGGGGGGGTCCTGTGGCGGCTCCCAAGGGTAGTTGTGGAGGCAGACAGAGAGGATAGTGGCATTTAAGAGGCTTTTTAGATAGGCACATACATATGCAGTGAATGGAGAGTTATGATCACGTGCAGGCAGAGATTAGTTTAACTTGGTATCATGTTTGTCATGATTGTGGGCTGAAGGGTCTGTTTCTGTGCTGTACTCCTTCTATGGTCTAATGGCAACAAGTTCCACATTCAATAAATGTATCATTGAAAGAAGACGCCCAATATAATGACCAGCTTCGAACTTTAAATCAGAAGAAGTGTTTGAGCCAAAACAGGAGGAATGGAACAGAAATAAGAGTTGATCACAGAAAGCATTGACTGGAGGAAAGCATCACACTGGGTAGATGTCAAGGGTTGGTTCATAGCATTTAATAAATTGCTCTACAAAGAGGAAAATATCCAAGGAATATAAAGTATGCAAGGAAGCCATAAAAAGTTCATGTCTTTTTAAAAATAATGTCTTAGAGTAATTTGGTTTTGTGAAACTTTGGAAGAATCATCAAATCCTATTCTCGGCAGAAGATCTGACCATTTCACTGTGATCACCAGGTATCTCAGTTTCATTTTGTATCATAACGGACGAAGTTGCCACTTCTGCATTTGCCATTCCTGAAGAGTTGGAGTCTGACCCAAATGGCAATAAATTCCTCAGTTCTTTGGCTGCTGGTGAAGATCTGTGCTCAAAGCATTTCCTCTTTGAAAATCACCACATTGTTTACTCTGGCTTGAGTTGAATCGGAGTGAGAACCTTTGCACCTGTATTTGAACAAAATAAGTCATGAACCATGGACATATACCTAAATTTTTTCTTGTAACTGTCCAAATGTATAATTTATTTCAAGCCAGGTTAGTTTTAATTCAACAAAGTTCAGTTCCAGAGTTTATCATCATGGGCTGTGTGTTTGCAACAATGCATTGTTGTGACACAGATTGCAAGCATGTGGGGTCGCTGCATGCAGGTTTTTCCCAAATCACCCAGTGCATTACTTGAGAGAATTATGTAATCAAATAACTAAAAAAATTAAACAAGCAAATAATGAGACGCTCTGGTTTCTATGTTGTTTAGGTATAGTCAGAGATAGTCATGGTGTCATACAGCTTGGAAACCTGCCGTTCGTGAAGAAGTCTGAAAAAGGGTCTTGACCCAAAACTTCAACTATTCCTTTTCTTCAGAGATGCTGCCTGACCCGCTGAGTTACTCCAGATTTTGTGCCTGTCTTTGGAACTTGGATAGGACAGATTTAGAGGGACATGGGCCAAATGCAGGTAGGTGGGGCTAGTGTAGATGGGACATATTGGTTGATGTGGGCAAGTTGAGCCAAAGGGCCAGTTTCCACACTTTCCATGTACCTGTCCAAATGTTTCTTAAACGCTGTGATAGTACCTGTATCATGTGTTATAACATTCAAACCTGATGAGAGCAGATACATTACAGATAGGATAGGAAGGAGTTTGAGGACTATGGGCCAAACGCAGGCAAATGGAACTAGTCCAGTATGTCAACCTGGAATTCAGTCCACCCGTAAACAAACATGAGACACTACACCACAGCAACTGTCATTTGGGGCAGAAGTTTCTTTTCAGAAAGGGAGAGAATGAAAAAGACCTCGTTGACTTACCATTTTACTTTTTGCATTTGGTCAATGGTGTCTGGAAGAGGAATATTGAATGTTTCTGGCAGAAACAAAACCACTATTGCTGAGAACACCATCAACACCCCCATTACAATAAACGACAGGTTCTCTAGATAAATATCTGTGAAAAGAAAGCATACATTTACCGACAAGTGAAAATCAACAAATTGATATAAAAAGCCAAAGTATTTCATGCAATAGACGCCAGTGTGAAATCAAATGTGCTTCACAAAATGTATATTCAAAACATTTCCAATTTCTGGTGTGGGTTATTTTCATTGTTCCTGATCTGGTTACAGTGATATCCCTTCTTGGTGAGAAGATGGGAAACATTTTTTGAGTTTGAGTTTAGTTTACTGTCACGTGTATCGAGGTACAGTGAAAAGCTTTTGTTGCGTACGAACCAGTCAGCGGAAAGACAATACATGATTAAGACAATACATGGTAAAGACAATACATGATTAATCATCTGCTTGAGACTGTATGTTGCAGGGGAAAGATTAGTGAGGGCTAATAACTAGTAAATAGGGATGTGGATTGTGCTAATTTGGTGACAGGGAACCGTAGACAAAGTCGAAAAGTAGAGACATGGAATGCAGCAGTGACGACACCCAAGTTTCCAGAACTTCATAAATGATATTATAGCGGGCACCCATCGTTGTAACAGAAAATTGGATCTAATGTCAACTAAGTTAGACTTGTGGATAGTCATTTTAATTTGTGATTAAGACCTAGTTTGTTACCTCATCAAGCCTTTCTGTAACTTCCATTCTGTAATCAAGACCTAGTTTTGCTGTTAACCAAGTTTCTGTGTAATCTGTTCGGCTGAGAATATAAAAGCTGTACTGAAGTTGTGCTCAGGAGATCAGCCTTGACTGGTCTCATGGTGTGCACCAGTTTTAATAAATCGTCCGTTACTTTGAACACCAACTCCGCATGACCTTTCCATTTGCTCCAAAACTGGACTAGAATATATTTGTTACTTTGTAATTTTCGTGAGCACAATATAACACCACCCAATGTTACAGGATAATTGGGAAATTATTACTGGGAATTTAAAGACTAAATCTTTCTTACTTCACTGTTGCATTTGGCTCGGACATTGACAAACTGATATGGGTTGTTTAGCTTTCATTATGTTAATCAAATGCATCATTGCCTTCTTCTTGTTCTTAATTTCAAATAATGTGTGATTATGTATTCAGAATCTGTCACCCCCTCCTTTAATACATACTCAAGTACTGAGATACGAACAAATATCATTGCATATTTCAACTCCAAAATAGTTTCAACAGCTCACATCACCACTAACAATTATATATTCCATAACTTAGGGTACTGTCCCATTCACCTGTTTCCAATTGAGGACATTGGACTTTGTGTAAGGAACTGATACGCTATGAGGCTGAGGATTATATTTTGCACGCTGTATCTTTCCCTTTGCTCTATCTCTTGTACTTGAGTTTGAACTGATTGTATGTAGTATGTATGTTATATATGTATGCATGTATGTATGTATGGTCTAGCCGATTTGATTGCATAGCATGCAAAACAAATAACTATACACGTCTATAAGATCACCCCTCAGCCTCCTGTGCTCCAAGGAATAACGTCCTAGCCTGCACAATCTTTCCGAATAGCTCTGGCTCTCATGATCTGGCAACATGCTCGTAAATCTTCACTGCACTCTTTCCAGCTTAGTAACATTCTTCCTATAAGAGGGTGACCAAAACTGCACACAAATACCCAAATAAAGCCTCACAATGTCTTGCACAACTGTAACATAACATCCCAACTTCTACACTCAGTATCGTGACTGATGAAGACCAATGAACCAAAAGCTTCATGTGTAGGAAGGAACTACAGATGTTGGTTTACACCGAAGATAGACACAAAATGCTGGAGTAACTCAGTGGGACTGGCAGCATCTCCGTAGAGAAGGAATGGGTGACATTTCGGGTCAAGACCCTTTTTCAGACTGAGAGTCAGGGGAGAGGGAGACACAGAGATATGGAAGGGTAATGTGTGAAAATGACAGATCAAAGCAGATGATGGTAAGGAAATGTAGAATGGTTCATTGCTTACTGAGTGCAAGGTGACAAGGAGGCACACAATCAATAAAATTAATCAGGACAGTGAAACTAGTCAGAGAACTAGTGTGGGGAGGGACATAGAGAGAGGGAAAGCAAGGGATACGAAGTTAGAGAACTCAGCTTTCTCTACTACCATATCTACCTGTGACCTATGTTGGGATAATGTCCAAAATCTTGATATTCTACAAGAATAGGGCGGCACGGTGGCGCAGCGGTAGAGTTGCTGCCGTACAGCACCACAGACCCGGGTTAGATCGTGACTAGGGTGCTATCTGTATGGAATTTGTATGTTCTCACTATGACCTGCGAGGGTCCTCTCTGAGATATTTGATTTGTTCCCACACTCCAGAGACGTAAAGGTTTGTAGGTTAATTGGCTTAGGTAAAAAAATTAATTGTCCCTAGTGTGTGTAGGATAGTGTTAGTGTATGGGTATCGCTGGTCAGTGTGGACTCGGTCGGCCGAAGGACCTGTTTCCGTGCTGTATCTCTGTATTTTAAAAAAAAATTCAAGAGGTGTCATTGTTGCCTTACCAAGTAAAACAATGTAAGGAGAAATAATGCTGCCACCTCTGGAAGCCAGTGAACTCACTCCAACACCTGTGTTTCTCATCGGGGTTGGATACAGTTCGGAGATGTAGACATAAAACATGTTATAAGCACATGTGTTTCCCAGTTTTCCAATTAACACCAGCACTGTAGAAAGTATCGAAAGATCTAGAAAAAGCAGGAAGAGCTGTATTAATGCTGTCGGTCTGCAACTGGCAAGCTGTGTGGATCTGTCACAAACGTAACACAAAGCTTAGTTTTTCCCAGACAGTTCATTTTTTTTGTCAATAGATGTAGTGAAAAGCTTTTGTTGTGTGCTAACCAGTCAGTGGAAAGACAATACATGATTACAATCGAGCCATTTACAGTGTATAGATACATGATAAGGGAATAATGTGGAGGAGTTTAAGGAGATCATAGTTAAAGTAAGAAATGTTACTGTAGGAGTGGAGTTTTAAGAGTGTGGAGCGAGTGCAATATGTGATTGTAGATCTGCTTCTGTGGTTAGCATGCTAATAGTCGCCTGGGTTGGGCGTTATCTTGCCTGCTCCGGTTGCATGTACATGTTAGCTCCAATCATGTTAGCTCCAAAGAGTAAACATTGGGAAACTTTTGCTTCTTTTGTCTGCCTTTAAAATTGGTTTGTGTGGATTTATTTTTTAAATAAAGGAAGCAATGCAGTGTATTTCATCTTTACAAACTGACAGGGCCTTCTGATGTGATTTTTGACACTTTGGTGTAAGAGATGGTTGGCCATTCAATGAAGCTTGTTCATTTGTTAAATGCACAGTGGCACAGTGGTGTAGCGGTAGAGTTGCTGCCTTACAGCGCCAGAGACCCAGATTCAATCCTGGCCATGGGTGCTGTCCGTATGGAGTTTGTACGTTCTCCCTGTGGCCTGTGTGGGGTGTTCTCTGGGAGCCCCGGTTTCCTCCCACACTCCAAAGACATATAGGTTTGTAGGTTCATTGGCTTGGAAAATTGTAAATTTGTCACTAACTTGTGTAGGATAGTGTTAATGTGCGAGGATTACTGGTTCACAGTCTCAGTGGGCCAAAAGGCGATTTCTGCACTGTTTGTCAAAACTGAACTAAACAAAACTAAACTGAACTAACCTAAACAAAACTGAAATATTATGTTCTCCTGAGATGCTGCCTGACCCAGTGAGTTACTCTTGCACTTTGTGTCTATCGTTAATACTAAAAAGCCAACAAATACTGTATCATAAAAATACACAATGTGCTGGAGTAACTCAGCGGGTCAGGCAGGATCTTTGGTGAATATGGATAGGTGACGTTTCAGGTCAGGACCCTCCTTCAGACACTGTATCATGTTGGTATCGTGGAGGTGGTATTGAGTCCATAAATCTGTACAGGAAAGATATAATGTGGCAGTCCTCCTTGTGACCGTGTGAGTTTTCTCTGGATGCTCTGGTTTCCTCCCACACTCCAAAGGCGTACAGGTTTATAGGCTTTTAGAAAACAAAATTGTCCCTAGTGTGTAAGATAGTGTTAGTGTATGGGGTGATTGCTGGTCGGCACAGACTCGGTGGGCCATGGGACCTGTTTCCACGCTGTATCTCTAAAGTCAAGTGCAGTCTGATGTCTAAAGGCTTGTTCGCGGTTGTCACACTAGGGTCACTGTAGAAGCAGTGTAAAATTTACTTGATGGTATGAGGTTCATGAAGAGCAGAACACCTCCACTCAGAACAAGAGTGCCTGAATGGCTGAGCCTGCGTGGAAATTTCCGGAGAAGAAGCCAGGCTGCGATATAGGCCGGAATCTCAATGGCACCAAGGAGGAAACAATTCAGGTAGTCGTTGCCATTGAGATTGGGGACGTTCAGAGACAGACCGAAGTACCCAATTGCTACAATCATCCTGCAAAATAAAAGGCAAAATACTTCTTGTCAAACACTTTTGTTTTTAATGTTCTCCCAGCCTGTTTTTGTTTACTTGTTGAGTCTCATTGTCTGTAATTCATTTTCACCTCGCCCACAGCCAACAATGTTTCCTTTATCATCGTTACTTTTTTGCATATCTTTAATTCATATCTCTCTATATCACCGTATATATATCTCTCGTTTCCCCTTCCCTTGACTCTCAGTCTGAGGAACAGTCTTATCCCGAATCGTCACCTACTCCTTTTCTCCAGAGATGCTGTCTGACCCGCTGAGTTACTTCAGCTCTTTGTGTCTATCTTTGGTCTCTTTTCTTGGATTTGTTCTTCCATTTGATTTAATGTCGTTTGTAGAACCTGTAACATGTGTAGCCTTTGCAGCCTTGTTTTAACATAGAACAGTACAGCACAGGAACAGGCCCTTCAGCCCACAATGTTTGTGCTGAATGTGATGCCAAGTTAAACTGATCTCACCTACTGTGTGTGATCCATGTCCTTTTATTCCCTGCACTTCCATGTGCCTATCTAAAAGCCTCTTAAACACCACTATCGTATCTGCCTCCACCACCACCCCAGGCAATGCGTTCCAGGCCCCCACCGCTCTCTGTGGAAAAAACTCACCTGACACATCCCCATTAAACCTTCTCCCTCTCACCTTGTAGCTGTGCCCTCTAGTGTGGACATTTCCATCCTGGAAAAAAGGTTCTGACTGTCTACCCTTTCTATACCTCGCATAATTTTATATACTTCCATCTAGTCTCCCCTTAACCTCCAACGTTCCAGACAAAATAATGCAAGTCTATCCAACCTCTCCCTCTAGCTAAATCCAGGCAGCATTCTGGTAAACCTCCTCTGCACCCTTTCCAAAGCCTCCACGTTTCCTGCAATGGGGCGACCAGAACTGTACGCAATACTCCAAATGCAGCCCAACCAAAGTCCTATAGAGCTGTATCATGACTTCCTGACTCTTACACTCAAAGTCCCTCACAATGAAGGCAAGCATACCATTCGCCATCTTTACCACCCTGTCCACTTGTGCTGCCATCTATACTGAGCTATGAACAGACTTCAGGATCCCTCTGTATATGAATGTTATTAGGGATCTTGTTATTAACTGTATACTTTTGCCTTACTCTCAACCTCACAAATGCAACACCTAGCAGTCTCTTGGGCTAAACTTCAACTGCCATTTCTCTTCCAATTTCTGCAGATGATCTATATCCATTATATTTTTGACATCCTTCCTCACTGTCTGCAACTTCTCCAATTTTGGTGTCATCGGTAAAATTACTCACCAACCCATCCACATTTACATCCAGGTTATTTATATACATCACAACATCAGAGGTCCCCGCACAGATTATGGTTTGTAGGTTAATTGGTCTATGTAAATTGCCCCCAGTATGTAGGGAGTGGATGAGGAATTGGATAATATAGAACGGGTGATTGATGGTTGGCATGGATTTGGCGGGCGTAAGGGCCAATTTCCATGCTGTATTTCTAAACTAAACCAAATAATTAAAATCCGGTCAGTGGAAAATATGTAGAGATTACTTTAGTTTAGTTTAGTTTAGTTTAGTTTTGTTTAGTTTAGTTCCAACGGTTTCAATGTTTCAAGATCAATTTATTGTCACATGTACCAATTAAGGTACAGTGAAATTTGAGATATCAGTTTAGAGATACAGCATGGAAACAGGCCTTTCAGCCCACCAAGTCCTTTTTGAGTCCCACATTGAGGATCCCTCTACGCAGGGATTCTGCCCCTCTACATCGGGGGCCTGGGGTCGAGGTTACTGCACCGAGGCGTCTCTTGCAACCTGTTTCTCTCGCGGTTCACAGACTCGCCAGCCGCCTGCTACTTTTGCGGGCTGGAAGAATCTGTGTTCCACGGGCACATAGAGTGTGTGAGATTGCAGCCCCTGTTCCAATATCTAAAGGGGCTGCTCCTTGCCTTCTGGCTGCACTTCACACCCACCATCCTCATCTTTGGACACCCTGTGCGTAGGGGAGATGGTAGGGCCGAAGAAGTCCTGGTTGGGTTGCTCCTAGGCCTGGCCAAGCTGGCCATCCGTGAGTCAAGGCGCCAGGTGGAAGAGGGCTCTGCCTGAGCTGGCTGCCTGCCCCTTTTCCGGTGTACATCCATGCCCAGGTGGTAATAGAAAGGGACTACGCTATCCACGGGTGCCATGGAAGATTTCCGGGAATGTTGGGCACCGCGAAGGTTGGAATGGATCCTCAATAAGGATGGGGAATTAGTGATTTAATATTTTAGAATATTTGCTTTATTTTGTATTATGGTGGTGTGTTTGTTTGTATTGTTTTGTAATGTAAATAGCACTTTTGTAAATAATTGATTTTAATTATTTTTGGTTAAGAAAAGGTCCTTGTCGACCAACGATCACCCATACACGAATTCTGTTATGCCAGCTTTGCATCCTGCACATTAGGGACAATTTACAATTTTATAGAAGCCAATTAATCGACAAAGTGGTATTCTTGGGAATGTGGGAGGAAACCGGAGCACCTGGAGGAAACCCACACAGTCATAGGGAGAACGTACAAACACTGTACAGACAGCATCTGTGGTCGGGATTGAACCCGGGACTCTGATGCTGTGAGGCGTCAATACTCTCGCCGCGCCGCTGTTCCTCACAGATAGTTTTTAATAAACACATCTGAATATTCTTCTTGAAACTCATACTTACCACATGAGTAAGTTAATGACTGTGATGACTATGATATTGCGAGATTTTATCAATTGAGTAACTGGAACAGATTTTATTTGTTTATTCTGTATATGTTCAAGCTGGAAGAAAAACAGAAGATTCAACATTGCATCAGCTCTGCGGAAATTGTCAGTATTATTATCGACATCTCCTGATTCATATTGGGCATGGGATGTCCAGAAACTGATTATTCACAGTTTGTTCTGTGAGCTTGTGAGTGAATGAATGAATGAATGAATGAATGAATGAATGAATGAATGAATAAATGAGGGAATGAATAAATGAGGGAATGAATGAATGAATGAATGAATGAATGAATGAATGAATGAATGAGGGAATGAATGAATGAATGAATGGTACTTTATTGTCACATGTGACAAGTCACAGTGACAAAGTTACAACGTATCCCACACCAGGTCCTAATTTGTTCCCCCCCCCAACTCACAGCTGTTCCCCCATGCCAGGTCCTCCTTTGTTCTTGTATGCAGCATCTATACAGCTCTGTATACAGCTTGTACAGAGGATTGAGCAAGGTTGCACAAACATTGCAAAGATGCGTTAAAAACCTTGGCACAACCTCCTAAATCTCAGCATCGTTCCTCTTCCCCAAACTGCTAGCAAATGCGGCCTAGTGGAAATTAAATTTCAACCCAATGAAATTTATGGCTTTATAAAAATATGCTGAATATTCTCCCACATGTAAAGTTAAATTAGAATCTGCACAACCCCAAAATTGAATCTTGATTAATGGTGCAAAGTCCATAAATAGTGCTCCGAAATTTAGTTCAAATTTTTATAACAATATGTAATTTTCAAACACATGTGGAAACAAGGAACTGCAGTTGCAGGTTTACAAAAAAAGACACCAACTGCTGGAGTAATTCAGTGGGTCAGGCAGCATCTCTGCAGAACATGGATCTCTGGAGAATCTTTTATAAATGACTTTTTCAGTAGAGGATCTACTCTCCAGTGTTGGTTAACAATTGTGGAGATAAACTCTTACATCCAATCATTTCTAGATTGTGACATTTGTGTATCACACAAGAGGCGGCATGGTGGCGCAGCAGTAGAGTTGCTGCCTTACAGCACCAGGGACCCGGGTTTCATCCTGAATACGGGAGCTGTTTTGTACGGAGTTTGTACGTTCTCCTTGTGACTGCATTGGCTGTCTCTGGGTGTACCAGTTTCCTCCCATACTCCAAAGACGTAAAGGTATGTAGGTTAATTGTCATCTTTAATTTGTCCCTAATGTGTAGGATAGTGCTAGTGTACGGAGTGATTGCTGGTCGGCGTGGACTCAGTGGGCCGAAGGGCCTGCTTCCACACTGTGTCTCTAAAGTCTAAAGTGAAGTCTAACACAAAACCTCAATATTCTTCCTTTCTCAATATGACAAGCAATAGAGCTGTTTTCACTAATAAATGTTTTAGGATAAAGCCCATGGGAAAATGGCAAGAATCGGAGAGAGAATTAGTGAAACAATTTTGCTGATGATCTGAGAGTGATCCTATGTAATGTATATCTATAATGCTGAGAACTACATTCTGCATTCTGTATCTTTGCTCCACCTATTGTGCTTGAGTTTGGTTTGATTGTGTTTATGCACAGCATTATCTGACTTGATTGGATAGCAGGTAAAACAAAACATTTCACTGTATTTCCATACATGTGACAATAATAAACCTGAACCTGTGTTTTAATGGAACGAGGCAAATGTGATCTTATCTCCAAATTACTGCTAATAAAAAAAATCAAAAATAATTTTATCCAGTGAGAAGTTACAACATGTTAATCTCCTGTAGTTTTGTTTAGTGTAGAGATACAGCAGGGAAACAAGCTTTTCGGCCCAACGAGTCTGCGCCGACCCGTGATTCCCACACAACATCTTCCTACACACCAGGGATAATTTACAAATTTACCAAGCAAATCAACCTACAAACCTGTACGTCTTTGGAGTATGGGAGGAAACCGGAGCTCCAGGAGAAAATCCACGCAGGTCACGGGGATAACGTACAAACTCCGTACAGACAACACCCATACTCAGGATCAAACCCGGGCCTCTGGTGCTGTAAGGCAGCAACTCTACCACTGCGCGACAGTGCCGCTCTATTTGTGTAGTTGTTATAGTACAGCTGCATATTTGTCAGGTTATTCATGCCTAATTTTTTTGCAGTGAAGTCTGATCGAAAATGTATGTCCATTCATTTTTGGGTGAAGTCAGGTTTACATCATTAATTTATTAGTGATCGATTAACTTGGTGAAGACTTATCATCTGAAAACAAGAGGCAGTGGAGGCCAAATCACGATGGATTTTAGAGAGAGTTAGATAGAGCTCTAGGGGCTAATGGAATCAAGGGATATGGGGAGAAGGCAGGCACGGGATATTGATTGTGGACGATCAGCCATGATCACAATGAATGGTGGTGTTGGCTCGAAGGGCCGAATGGCCTCCTCCTGCACCTATTTTCTATATTTCTATGTTTCTAGATATCATAAGTGAGAGGAGCAGAATTAGGCCATTCGGCCCATCGTGTCTACTCTGCCATTGAAGCATGGCTGATCTATCTCTCCCTCCTAACCACATTCACCTGCCTTTTCCCGCTAACCCCTGATACCTGTAATAATCAATAATCTAATCTATCTCTGCCTTAACAATATCAATTGACGGCTTCCACAGCCTTCTGTGGCAAAGAATTCCACAGATTCACCACCCACTGACTAAAGAAATTCTGCATCATCTCCCTCTTAAAGGAACGTCCTTTATTTCTGAGGCTATGACCTCTGAGCCTAGACTCTCCCACTAGTGGAAACATCCTCTCCACATCCACTCGAAATGAAAATAACTGAGGAAAGTGTTGCTCTGTATAAAGAAGTGAACAATCACACAGCAATGAAATAAAGGGTCTTGGCCCAATACCTCATCGTCAGTGAAAAGTACTGCTGGTGGAGTGATGCCATTTTTCTTTGCCATGAGTCGAATTATTGATTCAGCTTCCTTTACCCTTCCCTTGGACAGTAGCCAGCGTGCAGATTCAGGAATAAACCTAGAATTAAACAAGGTATTCTCTAAGAGGATTATTGAAGCATCAAAGGACTTGTGAAATTACTACCACTATATTCTTAACAATACGATACGATAAAACTTTATTCATCCCCATGGGGGAAATTGGTCTGCCAACAGTCACAACGCACAACAAGGTGCACGAAAACTTGAAATTAACATTAAATTAAAATTGAGAGAAAAAAAAGACTTGCGACTGTTGGCCGGCTGCCGTGTGCACATTGCGCTTTAACCGGGACAAACGACGAACAAACAAACAAACATACGCAGGCTTATCCCCTGGGAAGAGGATTCTAAACAGGTATGCCTCCCCCCCCCTCCCCCACACCGGGTCCCCCTTTGTTCTCCCACTATCCCTCACGGTGGTCCCCCCACGCCGGGTCTTCCATTGTTCTTCACGGCGATCCCTCCTCGCCAGCTCCCTGTTAGACAATAGACAACAGGTGCAGGAGCAGGCCATTCAGGCCTTCGAGCCAACACCACCATTCAATGTGATCATGGCTGATCATTGTCTTCCCCATCCCCCCACACGCTCATCGACCGCTGATCGCGGGTCGATCGCGAGGCCCCGCCGCCGCTGAGGCTCAGCTACCGCCGAGGCCCACCCGCCAACCACGCGAGGCTCACAATGCCACCAAGGCTCCCGCTGCCACCGCCAAGGCTCCCATCGCCACCGCCACTGAGGCTCCTTCGGCCCCGACAGGCCTCGCCGCCTGGCTTCTCTGCAGGCCCCTAGGAGGCCTGCTGTGGGGTGAGTCGGGCCTAGCGGAGTGCGAACCGGTCGGCAGCGCGGTTGTTCGGCGGGTGGATCGGGCCCGTGCGGCTCCCCGGAACACTCCCGCCGCGCGCGCGGCTCCCTGGGACCCGGGACAGTAAGAGTGGCACAGTGGTGCAGCTGGTGGAGCTGCTGCCTCACAGTGCCACAGACCCGGGTATGGTCCTGACCTCGGATGCTGTCTGCCTGGAGATTGCATTGATCCTGTATGTCTTTGGAGTGTGGGAGGAAACCGGAGAACCCAGAGAAAGCCAGTGTGGTCACAGGGAGAACGTACAAACTCCATACAGACAGCGCTCATAATCAGGATCAAATCCAGGTCTCTGGCTCTGTAAGGCAACAATTCTACTGCTACACCATTGTGCTGCCCTGATGGGCATATCCCAGGTTATTGAAAGAGGAGATTGCAGGAGCCTTGACAACGATCTTTGCATCTTCTGCAACCAGAGGACAGGAGAGTAGCTAATGTCGCCTCACAGCACCAAAGCACCATCTCTGACACCTCTCTCCCCAATCTTGATTTCTCCATCTCCAACACTGTGCACAGAAAATCGACTAGCAGGTAATAGGTTGAAATGTGTAGTAAGGAACAGTAGATGCTGGTTTACACCAGCGATGGACACATAATGTTGGAGTAACGGGACAGACAGCATCTCTATAGAGAAGGAATCGGTCACATTTCGGGTCGAGACCTTTCTTCAGAATGAGATACAGGTGAGGGGGGTTTTCGATGGGCAAATGGTGGACATATTTTGTTTATCTTGGTCAGAATGAATCCTCGTGACACCAGCATTGTAATGTCATTACGTACTGATTGAATGGGTTGAAGGGTCTACATACCACCACAAAGGAATGTACAGCAAACTGACCAGGCTCAGGGTCAATATCAACATCCTCCATCCTCTCATGAAATAGGCAACAAAAGGCAGCATCATGTAACCCACGGCATAAAAACAGCCAATTCCAAGTGTGGAGTATGAAACCCGAATGGGTTTCTGTAGAAGTTCCGATCCTGCAAGAAGATTATAACAAGGTTCAGTGATTCGTGAGATTATTTTCATTCACTGTCACTCTGGAACTTTTATATTCAACTAAAAATAGCCAACATTAAATTACCTGCTTAACCATAAACCAAGCCATGTGAAGCTTGAAGAATTTGACCTTTATGAGGCCACATCAAACAACACTGAGATACAATAAAAAAGCAGCACACAATGGGGAACAACGTTTAATTTGTAATCGTGTGTCAGTGCTTTTGAATATTTCTGACAACATCTAGCCTCTATGATAATGGCTCAATGGTTCAATGGTACTTTTTTATCACATCTTCCAAATTACAGTGGAATTCATTTTCTCCATACTGATCAGTAAGATATTGCCATACATAATAGGGTGGTGCAGTGGCACAGCGGTAGAGTTGCTGCCTTACAGCGCTTGCAGCGCCGGAGACCCTGGTTCGATCCCGACTACGGGTGCAGTCTGTACAGTGTTTGTACTTTCTCCCCGTGACCGCGTGGGTTTTCTCCAAGATCTGATTGCAATCGCAACTGAATAATTAAATGTAGAAAACGAGCTAAGAAATGGCATGAATGAAACTTCCATGAATGAAACTTACCAAGCACAAACGCAGTCACATAGTTTGAAACGTCACCGATGCCTCTGAAGAAATTAATCAGGCAGAAGATTTCCCAGCTGGGTGACAATGTGAGAAGAAGATTGAATAAAACCTGTACCGCCATAGTTCCAAACAAAACAATCTTCCTCCCAAACCTGGGAAACAGAATAAAACTTTCAATTGTATACAGCACTGCACGATTACTGACAAAAGAATCCACGTAAACATATGCATGTATTTAAACACAATCTAAATCACACATTTAGTTTAGTTTAGAGATACAGCATGTAAACAGGCCCTTCGGTCCACCGAATTCATGCCGACCAGCAATCCCCATATATTAGTTTTATCCAAAGATACTAGAGGAGCAAGATAGACCACTCAACTCTAAAAACCATAGTAGGTCATGGGTAAATTTCAGCGCCATTTTAGTAAGCAGATTCTGTCTGCTAGTCTGGGCAGTGTTCACAACTCTGCGATTTCTTCGTTTATAAAATGTTTGGAACAATTATTTTTGTTCAGCTTCTTGGATAAGTTGATAGTTGCCATTTATAACTATTTCTTGAGGAGTTGCTGCTTCGTGATCTTTAAACTTTTAATGTTACTGATTGAACATTTGCACTGGAGATCCACTCTGTATCAGGCCAATTGATCATATTTAATGAACATGTTCTTTGCTTTCTCTGTTCATTTTAATTTCACCTCCACGAGTTGTATCTCTTTGTGGAGGTCTTTCAGGCCGAACCTCCTGATAAGGAGGTCTTTCAGGCCCTTATATTTGTCATCCGCGGGGGGGTCATTAAGGTAGGGCTTTACTCGCCTTGCTGTCGCCTGGTCCAGGGCGCCGACGACGTAAAAGTACTTCGTCAAGTCGACGGTTACCCCTCGCACAGCAAACTGTGCTTCTGCCTGCTGAAACCAGACCTCAGGCTCTTCGGTCCACAGGGTCGGGAGTTTGAGGGAGACGGCCTCGAGGTCGGCAGGGCCGAGGGCGGCAGGACCGGGTTGCGCGAGGGCGGCAGGACCGGGTTGTCCATTGTTCGACATCACTACGTGTGATGTCCGTCGAGGTCACCAATGTAGTGGCCTGGCGGAGGCCAGAGAAAAGGCAAGACGCCAGGCAGTGTTTAATTAGATTCTTTATTAGGCTGTGAGCTGGTGCCCACAGCGTAGTTCTCCAAGGGATGATCCACGCCTTCCCTTGGTCTGGCTTTTAACTCCTTTCACCTGTCCGTCACGTAACGAGGGGGCTGACCCGAGGAGTGGCCTGATCCGCCACAACAACCCTGTATATCTCGCACACAAAATGATGTAAATCTTACCATGAATGACAGAAATAAGAAGTGTTATCCTTGTTTCTGAAGTTCATTTTTGAATGATGTAGAATTGAAGAGGGTTGGTGCAATATACTGCTAACCCACAAATGTGTCGTTATGGGATATTCACATTTGAAAAATCCATAAATCACAAAAAATATAGATGAAAAAGAATGAAAAAATATCTTGACATGTGTTTAGTTATTTTATTCACAATATTAGGATTTCTGGAAATAAGTTTGATGTCACTGATTGCGAATGTGTATGGGTAGGCCCTAATGGAATGTATGTGAGAGAACAGTGATCATGGTCTGGAGAACCATGTGCTCAGAAGTGTGTGCATGACTGATTATATATATATATAATGTTAAATTTGTGCAGAGTGTGTGTTTGAGCAATACAAGGGAAACTGCACAAAAGAGGGGGCTGGGGAGCAAGGTTGGGAGGGAAATGGGCAGAAACAGTAAGAAATAATACAATCAGAGAAATTAAGCAGGGGGGAAACATTTAAAAATAAAGATAACAACAAAATGTGAGTTGATTGTTTTTAAGACACTAAAGTAATGGCAGATAAGTTGGTGCAGTGTGTTTCCTGCAGGATGTGGGAAGGTAGGGACACCGCTGATGCTTCTGGGAGCTACACCTGCAAGAACTGTGTCCAGGTGCGACTCCTGAATGGACGTGTGGTGGAGTTGGAGAAGCAGCTGGATGATCTCAGGGCCATCCGGGAATGCAAGAGTTTCCTGGACAGGACCTACTGTGAGGCTGTCACGCCAAGGGTCCAGGTCGAGCGAAGATGGTAGATCGTTTCAAAGGGGAGTGAACGTGGACTACAGGAGACCCCGGTGGCTGTGCCTATTGCAAACAGGTACACCCTCTTGGGAGCTGTCGGGGCAGAAGACGCTTCCAGTCCGAGCGGCGGACAGGTTGGCGGCTCTAATCTAGGCAAGGAGACTAGACCGGGGAGACCGAAGTCAGGAAGAGCCATATTAGTGGGTGACTCCATTGTCCGAGGTACGGACAGTAGATTCCGTGGCCACAGGCGGGACTTGAGGATGGTCTGTTGCCTCCCTGGTGCCAGGGTTCAAGACATCACCGGCGTTAGAAAATCCTACCGAAGGAAGGCGATCAACCGGAAGTAGTTGTGCACGTGGGCACGAATGACGTCGGGAGGAAGGAGGCACTGCAACGTGAGTTTAGAGAGTTAGGAAGAAGACTGAGAAGTAGGACGTCGAGGGTGGTTATCTCTGGACTGCTACCTGTACCTTGTGCTGGTGCGGGCAGGAATAGAGAGATCGGGGATATGAATGTATGGCTGAGGGGCTGGTGCAGGGAGCAGGGATTTAGATTTCTAGACCACTGGGATCCCTTCTGGGGTAGGGGTGACCTGTACAAAAGGGACGGGTTACACCTAAACATCAGGGAGACCGACATTCTGGCAGGCAGGTTTGCTACTGCTACACGTGTGGGTTTAAACTAAGTAGTGGGGGATTGACAAATTGGGAATATGAAGATGGAGTTAAAGGGGAAGTGAATACAGGAGAAATTGCAAAGGACTCTCGAATAAATGGGAAGGGAAGTTCTAGATGGGATAAGAGAGTAAGGTCTGGGCCAATTGTGACAGGTGTGAGACGGGAGGTGAATACCGAAGTTAAAGTGTTGTATTTAAATGCGCAAAGTATAAAAAATAAAGTGGATGAGCTTGAGGCTCAGTTAGACATTGGCAAGTATAATATTGTGGGAATTACAGAGACATGGCTACAAGAGGACCAGGGCTGGGAACTGAATATTCAGAGGTACACAACGTGTAGAAAAGACAGACAGGTGGGCAGTGGGGGTGGGGTCGCTCTGTCGGTAAGGAATGATATTCACTCCCTTGTAAGGGGTGATATAGAATCAAGAGATGTAGAATCAGTATGGATAGAAATGAGGAATTGTAAGGGTAACATTATTATGGGGAACAAAAAGACCCTAATGGAAGTTATCTACAGGTCCCCAAACAGTAGCCTCGACATAGGGTGCAAGTTGAATCAAGAGCTAAAATTGGCATGTCGCAAATGTAATGCTACGGTGGATATATGAGATTTCAACATGCAGGTAGACTGGGAAAATCAGGTTGGTACTGGACCCCAGGAAAGAGAGTTTGTGGAGTACCTCCGAGATGGATTCTTAGAACAGCTTGTACTGGAGCCTACCAGGTAGAAGGCAATTCTGGATTTAGTGCTGTGTAATGAACCTGATCTGATAAGGGGACTCAAGGTAAAAGAGCCATTAGGAGGCAGTGATCACAATATGATAAGTTTTACTCTACAAATTGAGAGGGAGAAGGGAAAATCAGAAATGTCAGTATTACAGCATAGCAAAGGGGATTACAGAGGCATGAGGCAGGAGCTGGCCAGATTTGACTGGAAGGAGGCCCTAGCAGGGAAAACGGTGGAACAGCAATGGCAGGTATTCCTGGGAATAATGCAGAAGTTGCAGGATCAATTTATCCCAAAGAGGAGGAAAGATTCTAAGGGGAGTAAGAGTCACCCGTGGCTGACAAGGGAAGTCAAGGACAGCATAAAAATAATAGAGAAGAAGTACAACATACTAAAGAAGAGTGGGAAGCCAGCGGATTGGGACTCTTTTAAAGAGCAACAGAAGATAACTAAAAAGGCAATACGGGGAGAAAAGATGAGGTACGAGGGTAAGTTAGCCAATAACATAAAGGAGGATAGTAAAAGCTTTTTTAGGTATGTGAAGAGGAAAATAATAGTCAAGGCAAATGTGGGTCCCTTGAAGACAGAAACAGGGGAATTTATTATGGGGAACAAGTAAATGGCAGACGGGTTGAACCGGTACTTTGGATCTGTCTTCACTAAGGAAGATACAAACAATCTCCCAGATGTTCTGGTGGCCAGAGATCCTAGGGTGACGGAGGAATTGAAGGAAATTCACATTAGGCAGGAAATGGTGCTGGGACCGCAGCTATTTACAATATACATTAATGACTTGGATGAAGGGATTAAAAGTACCATTAGCAAATTTGCAGATGATACAAAGCTGGGCGGTAGTGTGAACTGTGAGGAAGATGCTATGAGGTTTCAGGGTGACTTGGACAGGTTGTGTGAGTGGGCGGATGCATGGCAGATGCAGTTTAATGTGGATAAGTGTGAGGTTATCCACTTTGGTGGTAAGAATAAGAAGGCAGATTATTATCTGAATGGTGTCCAGTTCGGAAAAATGGGAAGTACAACGAGATCTGGGTGACCTAGTGCATCAGTCACTGAAATGAAGCATGCAGGTACAGCAGGCAGTGAAGAAAGGCAATGGAATGTTGGCCTTAATAACAAGAGGAGTTGAGTATAGGAGCAAAGAGGTCCTTCTGCAGTTGTACAGGGCCCTAGTGAGACTCGCACATGGAGTGCTGTGTGCAGTTTTGGTCTCCAAATTTGAGGAAGGATATTCTTGCTATTGAGGGCGTGCAGCGTAGGTTTACTCGGTTAATTCCCGGAATGGCGGGACTGTCGTATGTTGAAAGACTGGAGCGAGTAGGCTTGTATACATTGGAATTTAGAAAGAATAGAGGGATCTTGTTGAAACATATAAGATTATTAAAGGGTTGGACACATTTGAGGCAGGAAACATGTTCCCAATATTGGGGGAGTCCAGAACCAGGGGCCACAGTTTACGAATAACGGGTAGGCCATTTAGAACGGGGATGAGGAAAAACTTTTTCAGTCAGAGAGTTGTAAATCTGTGGAATTCTCTGCCTCAGAAGGCAGTGGAGGCCAATTCTCTGAATGCATTTAAGGATAACGGAGTCAGGGGGTATGGGGAGAATGCAGGAACGGGGTACTGATTGAGAATGATCAGCCATGATCACATTGAATGGTGGTGCTGGCTCAAAGGGTCGAATGTCCTACTCCTGCACCTATGGTCCATTGTCTATTGTCTATTGACAGCACCTATGTCAGGAGACGTCAAGCTATGCTCATTGGTGTCAAACCCACTGTCGCCAAAACATTTTCAACGTTCTGAAAATCCAGCGGCGGCCAGAAAGTCTCTTTGGCTGCGACTCTTTGGATACTAATCACGACCATACAGGCACCACCCCGATGACCATGTGGCGACAGTCTAGTTGCCTGTACTTATCCACCTGCACGTTTTTGGGGTATGGTAGGAAACCGCAGCACTCAGAGAAAACCCACACAGACATGGGGAGAACGTACAAACTCCGTGCAGACAGCACCCATAGTCAGGATCGAACCTGGGTCTCTGGCACTGTAACGCAGCAACTCTACCACTGCACCACTGTGCCACCCCTAAGATTTGTTAAGATAACTATATATTATCTACAAGTGTACAGTAGAGAGCATATTGACCGGTTGCATCATGGCCTGGTTTGGCAACTAGAATGCCCAGCAGCGAAGACGACTGCAAAAAGTTATGAACACTGCCCTGTCCATCACGGGTTCTGATCTCCCAACCATCAAAGGGATTTACTGGATCAGAGACCCATACCACCCTGGCCACACTCTCATTTCATCCCTGACAACAGGAAAAAGGTACAGGAGCCTGAAAACTGCAATTTCCAGGTTCAGGAGCAACTTTTTCCCTCCTGCCATCAGGCTATTAAACACCACAATCTCAAATAAGCTCTGAACCACATCTTCACAGGCAGCCCCTTGTCATTGTGGATGACTTACTTTCACATTTAGAAACAAAATGCTGGAATAACTCAAAGCGTCAGGCAACATCTCTGGAGAAAATAGATAGGTGACGTTTCTGGTCAGGACCCATCTTCAGATTTGTTCAGACAGCCTGAAGAAGTATCCTAATCTGAAACATCACCTGTCAATTTTCTCCCTAAAAAGACCCTAATGGGAGTTATCTACAGGCCCCCAAACAGTAGCCTCGACATTGGGTGCAAGTTGAATCAAGAGCTAAAATTGGCATGTCGCAAATGTAATGCTACGGTTGTTATGGGAGATTTCAACATGCAGGTAGACTGGGAAAATCAGGTTGGTAATGGACCCCAGGAAAGAGAGTTTGTGGAGTGCCTCCGAGATGGATTCTTAGAACAGCTTGTACTGGAGCCTACCAGGGAGAAGGCAATTCTGGATTTAGTGTTGTGTAATGAACCTGATCTGATAAGGGGACTCGAGGTAAAAGAGCCATTAGGATGCAGTGATCACAATACGATAAGTTTTACTCTACAAGTTGAGAGTGAGAAGGGAAAATCGGAAGTGTCAGTATTACAGTATAGCAAAGGAGTTTACAGAGGCATGAGGCAGGAGCTGGCCAGATTTGATTGGAAGGAGGCCCTAGCAGGGAAGACGGTGGAACAGCAATGGCAGATATTCCTGGGAACAATGCAGAAGTTGCAGGATCAATTTATCCCAAAGTGAGGAAAGATTCTAAGGGGAGTAAGAGGCACCCGTGGCTGACAAGGGAAGTCAAGGACAGCATAAAAATAAAAGAGAAAAAGTATATCATAGCAAAGAAGAGTGGGAAGCCAGAGGATTGGGAGTCTTTTAAAGAGCAACAGTAGATAACTAAAAAGGCAATATGGGGAGAAAAGATGAGGTACGAGGGTAAGCTAGCCAATAATATAAAGGAGGATAGTTAAAGCTTTTTTAGATATGTGAAGAGGAAAAAAATAGTCAAAGCAAATGTGGGTCCCTTGAAGTCAGAAGCAGGGGAATTTATTGTGGGGAACAAGGAAATGGGGAGTTGAACTGGTACTTTGGATCTGTCTTCACTAAGGAAGATACAAAGAATCTCCCAGATGTTCCAGTGGACAGAGATCCTAGGGTGATGGAGGAACTGAAGCAGATTCACATTAGGCAGGAAATGGTGTTGGGTAGACTGATGGGACTGAAGACTGATAAATCCCCAGGGCCTGATGGTCTGCATCCCAGGGTACTTAAGGAGGTGGCTCTAGAAATTGTGGACGCATTGGTGATCATTTTCCAATGTTCTATAGATTCAGGATCAGTTCCTGTGGATTAGAGGGTAGCTAATGTTATCCCACTTTTTATGAAAGGAGGGAGAGAGAAAAAGGAAATTATAGACCAGTCAGTCTGACATCAATGATGGGGAAGATGCTGGAATCAATTATAAAAGACGAAATTGCGGAACATTGGGATAGCAGTAACAGGATCGTTCCGAGTCAGCATGGATTTACGAAGGGGAAATCATGCCTGACTAATCTTCTGGAATTCTTTGAGGATGTAACTAGGAAAATTGACATGGGAGAGCGGTTGGATGTGGTGTACCTCAACTTTCAGAAAGCCTTCGACAAGGTTCCACATAGGAGATTAGTGGGCAGAATTAGAGCACATGGTATTGGGGGTAGGATACTGACATGGATAGAAAATTGGTTGACAGACAGAAAGCAAAGAGTGGGGATAAATAGGTCCCTTTCAGAATGGCAGGCAGTGACTAGTGGGGTACCGCAAGGCTCGGTGCTGGGACCGCAGCTATTTACAATATACGTTAATGACTTGGATGAAGGGATTAAAAGTACCATTAGCAAATTTGCAGACGATACAAAGCTGGGTGGTAGTGTGAGCTGTGAGGAAGAAGCTATGTGGTTGCAGGGTGACTTGGACAGGTTGTGTGAATGGGCGGATGCATGGCAGATGCAGTTTAATGTGGATAAGTGTAAGGTTATCCACTTTGGTGGTAAGAATAAGAAGGCAGATTATTATCTGAATGGTGTCAAGTTAGGAAAAAGGGACATACAACGAGATTTGTGTGTCCTCGTGCATCAGTCACTGAAAGGAAGCATGCAGGTACAGCAGGCAGTGAAGAAAGCCAATGGAATGTTGGCCTTCTTAACAAGAGGAGTTGAGTATAAGAGCAGAGAGGTCCTTCTGCGGTTGTATAGGGCCCTAGTGAGACCGCACCTGGAGTATTGTGTGCAGTTTTGGTCTCCAAATTTGAGGACGGATATTCTTGCTATTCAGGGCGTGCATCGTAGGTTTACTAGGTTAATTCCCGGAATGGCGGGAGTGTCACATGGTGAAAGACTGGAGCGACTAGGCTTGTATGCACTGGAATTTAGAAGGATGAGAGGGGATCTTATCGAAACATATAAGATTATTAAGGGGTTGGATACGTTAAAGGCAGGAAACATGTTCCCAATGTTGGGGGAGTCCAGAACCATGGGCCACAGTTTAAGAATAAGGGGTAGGCCATTTAAAATGGAGATGAGGAAAAACTTTTTCAGTCAGAGGGTTGTAAATCTGTGGAATTCACTGCCTCAGAAGGCAGTGGAGGCCAATTCTCTGAATGCATTCAAGAGAGAGCTAGATAGAGCTCTTAAGGATAATGGAGTCAGGAGGTATGGGGAGAAGGCAGGAATGGGGTACTGATTGAGAATGATCAGCCATGATCACATTGAATGGTGGTGCTGGCTCGAATGGCCGAATGGCCTACTCCTGCACCTATTGTCTATAGTCTAATTCTAATGATAATTGGTCAGATATGTCCTTCGAAAAAGCGGGATGATTTTTACTTGATGGGTTAATAACTGGTTCATCACATAGTAAGAGGTTAAAACTACCCTGCAGTTATCTGAATGTGAGTAAATGTGTCCAGGCTTGTAGATGTATCCATTCCCAAAAACAAGTAGGTTTACATTCCACTGACCGCATTTCTGGTTTAAACGTTAGAGATAGAGTGTGGAAACAGGCCTTTCCGCACCCCGAGCCCACGCCGACTAGTGATCACCCAGTACACTAGCACTTTCCTACACACCAGGGACAATTTGCTAATTTTTACTGAAGCCAATTAACCTACAAACCGGTAGGTCTTTGAGTGTGGGAGGAAACCGGAGTCCCCGAAGAAAACCCAGTCACATGGAGAACGTACAAACTCCATACAGACAGCACCCGTGGTCAGGATCGAACCTGGGTCTCTGGCGCTGTAAAGCAACAACTCCACCGCTGTGACACGTTTGATATTATCAGCCGTAAAAAATAATTGTTGATAGAAAGGACAGGTTTAGAGGGATAAGGGGCAAACACAGGCAAGTGGGACTAGTGAAGATGGGACATGTTGGTCGGTGTGGGCAAGTTGGACGCACGGGCCTGTTTCCACGTTGTATGACTCTATGACTTTATGACACTAACGCATCTAACTACTGCGAGCCTATGTCTTGCCTTGGGGTACAAAAGTGATGGAGAAGATTTAAGATGAATATATCTCTCTCTGTGAAGACAAAGGAGAAAGCTCACCTGTCTGACATTACCCCAGAACCACCAGAACCTATCAGCTCTCCGAAGAAGTACACTGATGTAGTAAATGGCTTTTTCCATGTATCGTCACACACCAAGTCCCACTGAAATGCAAAAAATAAATCCAATTATCCAAGCACAGTTTATGCTCTTATGCAAAGATGTAAGCAACATTTGATGATTTAAAACAATTATTTTTACAATCTTACAATGGACATCCTGTCTCTTTACATAGTCATTTGATCCAAATCCCTCCAAACTTGGCCTATCCATGTACCTGTCTAACTGCTTCTTAAATATTGGGGTAGTCCCAGCCTCAACCATCTCCTCTAGCAGCTTGTTCCACACATCCACCAACCTTTGTGTGGAAAATATTACCCTTCAGATTCCAATTAAATCTTTTCCCCTTCACCTTAACCCGATGTCCTCTGGTCCTTGATTTACCTACACTGGGCAAGAGATTCTGTGCATCTTCCCGATCTATTCCTGTCATGATTGTTATGGGAATAGCGTGCAGTACCGGGGATATATTACCCATGGGGCTGTAGCCAGAGGGATCCTGAATTAAAATGGCTGAACCCAAGACTCGAGTGTAAAGCCTCTGTTAATTAGTTATGTAGCTGTACTGTAGCAGGTTACAGAAAGGAAACACACTAAGAAAACATGGTGTCAGATCGGGGCCTGCTTCAGGATTAATCGAAAGGACGACAGCAGACGACGTTTGTGAGTAATTACTGCTGAGAGACGACTGTGGGGCCTACATTGTTTCCATTGATAGAAGGGCGGATTTATCAGGAAAATGGAGCAGCTGAAGCCCCCTAGGCAAATGAATTTTGAGGCAAGGGACCTGCCAATGGAGTGGAGACAATGGAGGGAAGAGTTTGAGCTCTATGTTGATTTGAGCATGGAAGGGAAGGAGGACAAGACAATGAGGAAACTGCTAACGTACCTAGTTGGACTGCAAGGGAGGGAGCTCTACCAAACGCTCGAAACACGGACGCCGGAGGGCAACGTTCAAGAGGTTACACTAGCGCAGGCACTCGATGCTTTCGAAAAGCATTGTCACTCCGTGAGGAACGAGACCGTCGACAGGTATAGATTCTTTATGCGGAGCCAAGAGAGAGGGGAGACTTTTGATTTGTTTTTAATAGAACTGAAGCTCTTGGCAGCTCATTGCGGTTTCAGAGAGTTGAAGGATTCACTGATACGTGATAGAATAATATGCGGCATAAGGGATGACATGCTGCGGGAAAGACTTCTCCGAGAAACCTCATTTGACTTAGAAAAGTGTGTGAAGGCATGCCAGGCTTCAGTGCTGGCCAAGGCCAGAGTTGATGTCCTGGTAGGGGACCAGCTACAAGATGTCTGTGCAGTGAGACATGAGGGGAAACGATACCAGCCAACCATAGAGTGCAAATACTGTGGATACAAACATGAGAGAAAGAAGTAGAAATGTCCGGCATATGGCAGGGAGTGTTTCAAATGCCATCAGAAAGATCATTTCGCCTCACAATGCATGGAAAAGCAGGGGCAGCAGAAGAAAGAAAAGAAAGGGAAAAAACCTGTGCATGCAGTGGTGGAAGTGGAGAGTTCCAGTGATGAGGATGATGACAGTCAAGAGGTTGATGAAATTCACACAATGGAACTGCAACCAGAAGCAGGAAAAGCAGAAAGTGTGCACAGGGTTGAGAAGACTCAATTCCCAAAGAAAATCTTTGCGACCATGATGCTGAAAGGGAAGGAAGTAAAATTCCAGGTGGACAGTGAAGCCACATGTAACATCATTCCCAAGATGTATGCGAAGGATGTGGATGAAACCAAGCAAGTATTGTCCATGTACAACAATACGACAGTGGTGCCTCTTGGGAAAAGCAAGATGAGACTCGTGAACCCGAAGAATGGAAGGAAATACAAAGTAGAGTTTGTAGTCCTGGAGGAAGACTGCATTCCAACCCTGGGAAGCAGGGCAGCCCAGCAGATGGCGCTCATCTCAGTGTGTACAGGGAACATAATGACACTGAATGGCAGTGAAATCCCTCTGACCAAGGAAAGATTGATAGCGGAGTATGCTGATGTGTTTGAAGGGACAGGTAAATTTGAGGGCAAGTACCATCTGCTGGTAGCTGACAGCATAACGCCGGTGATCCACCCACCACGAAGAATCCCTGTAGCCTTACGGAGTAAGCTGAAAGAGGAGTTAGGCAGACTGACAGAAGCGGAAATAATTACCCCAGTAGAGACCCACACACCATGGGTATCCAGCCTTGTGTGTGTAGAAAAGCCCGATGGGAAGTTGAGAGTGTGTTTAGATCCGAGGGATCTGAACAAGGGGCTTAAAAGAAGTCATTACCCAATGACGACGATCGAAGATGTCCTCACCGACCTGAATGATGCCAAGGTCTTTAGCACGTTTGATGCCAAGAATGGGTTTTGGCATGTGGAACTGGATGATGAGAGTTCTCAGCTTACGACATTTAACACACCATATGGTAGATATAGGTGGAGACTCATGCCGTGTGGTCTGTCCACGGCCCCTGAGGAGTTCCAGCGACGACAGAACCAAGTGCTGGAGGGCCTGGAAGGAGTGAGGTCTGTTGCTGACGACATCCTAGTGTTTGGGAAAGGAAAAACGGCAGAAGAAGCAGAAAGAGACCATGACAGGAAGGTTAAAGCTCTGATGGAGAGATGTCGTGACCGTTACCTGAAGCTGAACATAGAGAAGGCAAAGCTGAAGGTGAAGGAAGTCACTTTCATAGGACATAGAGTCTCTGCTGCAGGACTGCAACCAGATCCAGGGAAGGTAGAAGCCGTGCTACATATGCCTAACCCAAAGGATGTCCAAGGAGTTCAGCGATTTATTGGCTTTGTTAACTACTTGAGCAAATTCCTTCCTGGATTAAGCGACCTATGTGAACCGCTGCGCAAGCTGACACAGAAGGATATAGTTTGGTGGTGGGCACAGGTGCATGACAGGGCGGTGATGGACATAAAGAAGCTAGTAACTGCCGAGTCAGTACTCAGATACTATGATCCATCCAAGGAGCTGACAGTACAGGCCGACGCGTCAGAAACTGGACTTGGTACGGCGCTGATGCAGGAGGGTCATCCAGTTGCCTATGCCAGCAGGGCCCTGACGGATGCGAAGACCAGATATGCACAAATAGAAAAAGAATTGCTGGCAGTGATGTTTGGTCTAGAGAGGTTCCATGTGTACACATATGGAAGGCCAGTGAATGTGCAGTCAGACCATAAGCCACTGGAGATAATCGCCACAAAACCACTTCATCGGGCACCAAAGAGATTGCAGAGGATGCTGGTGAGGATGCAGACCTATGATGTGACAATAAGATACAGACCAGGGAAGGAGATGCAGCTTGCAGACACGCTGAGCAGAGCATATATTCAGACTGGCAAGACTGACAAAACCATGAGAGAACTGGAGACTGTAAACCTGGCAAGGCACATCCCAATAGCGCAGCCTCTGCTAAATGGTATAAGGGATGCAACAGGAGAAGATGAGACTATGCAGAAACTGCAAGAGGTGATCAGACGAGGCTGGCCAGAGAACAAGAAGGATGTTGACCCAGAGCTCATCTCCTATTTCCATGTGAGGGACGAGCTGAGTGTTGGAGATGGTCTCATATTTAGGGGAGAGAGAGTAATCATCCCTAAAGCCAGGAGACACGACATGCTCACAAGAGTACATGATTCCCACATTGGTGTAAATGCTGTCTAAGAAGGGCAAGAGAATGTCTGCACTGGCCCGGAATGAGTGCAGAAATCAAGGACTTCATACAAAAATGTGAGACATGTCAAGCTCAAGGGAAAGAGCAACCAAAAGAAACGCTGCATTCCCATGAAATTCCAGAGAGACCATGGGTGAAGGTGGGTGCAGATTTGTTCCACTTGGATGGAAGGAACTATTTGATCACTGGACTATTTCTCAGGATATTGGGAAATAGACTATCTAGAGAAAACACTGGCAGTGAATGTCATCCATAAAATGAAAGGCCAGTTCGCAAGATATGGAATACCAGATCAGCTCATCACAGATAATGGGCCACAGTTCACAGCTGAGGAGTTCAAGAGTTTTACCAAGATGTGGCAGTTTGAACATACGAGCACATCACCCTATTATCCACAGAGTAATGGAAAGGCGGAGAGCAGTGTGAAAGTTGCGAAGTCATTGCTGAGGAAGGCTAAGGCTGCCGGAGCTGACCCTTACCTGAGCCTACTAGCTTTTCGCAACACGTCAACACCTGGCATGAGTAGCAGTCCAGTTCAAAGATTGATGAACAGACGTACCAGGACCATTCTACCGACTACTCAGAGGCTGTTCAAACCTGAAATTCCAAAAAAAGTAAGAGATGAGTTGAGAGCAGCTAGAGACAGACAAGCAGACTACTACAACAGAGGATCTCAAGATCTGATTCCCCTGAAAGCTGGCGATCCAGTTCGAGTGAAGCCGACCGATAATCGACATCAGTCCTGGAGGAAGGCTGTGGTTGTAGGCCGTGTTGCGCAACCCAGATCTTATGAAGTCAGAACCGAGGACGACGTCATCTATCGTCGGAATCGGCGCCATCTGAGGAAGACCAACGAGCCATTTCATCGCGTTGATGTTGACCTAGATGACCTGGTGACGTTGCCTGAACCGGAGCGAGAAAATCGACCTATGAGCCGACCACCGGTCCCCAGAGAGCATCAAACCCTGACAACAAGATCTGGTAGATGCGTTCGAAAACCACGCTATCTGCAGGATTATGTGCCCACATAAGGATAGGGCCTGTACATGTTGTTGAATATAGATGTAAAGGATATTAGGTTATGTTTAAAAAGTTAATGTTATATTTTTGGTTATAGTTTGATATGCATTGTTTTATGTAGAAGTAGTGGTAATGGCTAATAAAACTGAATAAATAAAAAGGGAAATGGAATGAGGAACCAGACATGTGTTGTTCAAAGTTTAGATAATTCCGAGCACTGAACTAAGATGCCATGGAAGAATTTAATTTATGGCTATACATGTAAAGTTCCTGTACATATCTGTTTTGTAAATAAAGGGGGATGTTATGGGAATAGCGCACCCGGTGGTGCAGTACCGGGGATATATTACCCATGGGGCTGTAGCCAGAGGGATCCTGAATTAAAATGGTTGAACCCAAGACTCGAGTGTAAAGCCTCTGTTAATTAGTTGTGTAGCTGTACTGTAGCAGGTTACAGAAAGGAAACACACTAACAAAACAATGATCTTATACACCTCTATAAAATCGCCCCTCAAAGGATGAGAGGGGATCTTATCGAAACGTATAAGATTATTAAGGGGTTGGACACATTAGAGGCAGGAAACATGTTCCCAATGTTGGGGGAGTCCAGAACCAGTGGCCACAGTTTGAGAATAAGGGGTAGGCCATTTAGAACAGAGATGAGGAAAAGCTTTTTCAGTCAGAGAGTTGTGAATCTGTGGAATTCTCTGCCTCAGAGCGCAGTGGACGCCAATTCCCTGAACACATTCAAGAGAGAGCTAGATAGAGCTCTTAAGGATAGCGGAGTCAGGGAGTATGGGGAGAAAGCGGGAACGGGGTACTGATTGAGAATGATCAGCCATGATCACATTGAATGGCGGTGCTGGCTCGATGGGCCAAATGGCCTACTCCTGCACCTATTATAATAATAATAATAAACATTTATTTTATATAGCGCTTTTCCAAATGCTCAAAGACGCTTTACAAAAACAGTCAAGACATAAAAACAAACAAACGAACTGTCCTGACGGAGAAGCGGCGAACAAATAGCGCCAGCGTCCTCACACGTCAGGGTCCGGCAGTAGACAATAAAGAACACAAGACACACAATTACAATTTATAACACAAACAGCCATCACAGTGATTGCTCCAGGCACACCCTCACTGTGATGGAAGGCAAAGAAAAGTCTTATCTCCTCCTCATTCCTCTCCCATGGTGCCACGAGGCGATCGAGGCTCCCGACTTTTGAAGCCCCCACCGGGCGATGGAAAGTCCCAGGGCCGAGCCGAGCAGGCCGATGAAAGTCCTGAGCCTCCACCGGGCGATGGAAAGTGCCGCGGCCAGGCCACGCATGGCGATGAGGGCCTATTGTCTATTGTCTATTGTCTATCCTCCTGCGCTCCAATGAATAGAGTCCCAGTCCAGTCTACTCAACCTCTGCCTATAGCTCAGTTTTGCTAGTCCTGGCAACATCCTCGTAAATCTTCTCTGTACCCTTTCCAGCTTGACAACATCTGTCCTATAACAGGGTGCCCAGAACTGAACACAATACTGTAATTGTGGCCTCATCAATGACTTAGACATCTACAACAACTACAACTTTTGGTCACGTCTTCAAAAAACTCAATTAGATTTGTGAGACAACCTCCCACGTACAAAACCATGCTGACTAATCCGTTTAAATGCCTGTATATCCTATCCCTCAGAATACCCTCGAGTAACTTTCCGACTACAGATGTTAAGCTCCATCAGAAAGATGGAACTACATCTCCAACGCGAAGACCTCATGGCTCTCCATTTCTTCCCAGATCAGTGGCCACCAGTTCCCCAGAACTAACACACGCCTCCATCTACAGAGTCTAACCTCACCCTCAACAACATTTCTGTTGATTCCTCTCGCTTTCTTTAAATCAAAGGTGAAACCATGGTTATTCATATCGGCCACGGCTCTGCCTGCCTTCTCCTTGGTTATGATGAATGCTCTTTGTTCCAATCGTACCCGGGTAGAGGTCCACCACCGATTTTCCGCCACCCTTGATTCGAGAGCCTTACCGTGCCGGACCTACAGAGATCACAAGTCGGCCGCGGAAGTCAGCTATGGGAATGGATCTGCCGGCCCCTGCCGGGCCGGAGTTCCAGAGCCCCGACCGTTGGGTCGAAATTCCATTGAATTTCGGTGGGGGGCTGTGTAGATTGTGCATGCTAGTTCACCTTCACTATATATATATAGCGTCACATTCACTATGCATGCTGCACATTCCACACACGATCCAGTCCGGATCTTCACTCCCACCTTGACTATATACGCTGCCGGTCGCTGCTTTCCAGGCAGACCGAGACCAGACTGTGAAGACGATAGCACGTATTGTTACCTCCGCTTGAGTACAAATCAACTATGAGTTGCAACTCTTGTGTATTGGCATGAATACACAACAGGCTGGTTGTTATTTTTCGGACCAAATGGGGAGCTGGACTACCAGTTGCCAGAAAATCGGTGTTGGACTTGTATTATTCCCCAGAAAGACACAAAAAGCGCGAGTAACTCGACGGGTCAGGGAGCATCTCGGGAGATAAAAGATTAGGTGATATTTCAAGTCACATATTCCTACACGTGCATTATTCCCCAACTCATTTTCCTCTGGATTCCTAGTAAGAGGCAGATTGGGAAGAAGTGTAGTCAAGGTAGATGTGGCTGGCAGTGGATCCGCAGCAGAAGTGCATTAGGTTTGTCTCCTGAATCCATGCAGGACCATGCATCAAATGATATGATGTTCATTTTATCAACATCACCTTCAATGTCCCCCCTGCCCTCGAATTCCTTATCTCTGACCTTTTTTCATCTCTCTGTCTCCATCTCAGGAGACAGACTATCCAAGCACTTCTGCTACACATCCACTGCCACCCACATCTACCTTTTATCGACACTTCTTCCCAACCTGCCTCTTACTAGGAATCCAGAGGTTCGTCCATCTCTGCTGCATCCGCTCATGAGATGGGACTTGACATTCCAAGACATCTGAGGTCCCCTTCCTTCAGGAAAAGTGGTTCCCCTTCCCCCCCTCGCCCACCTACCCGGCAGGTGTGGAAGGAGCCCTTACCTGTGCCTCCTCCATTTCCTGCAATTCAGCCCCCGACCCTTCCCTCCCCAGACCAAACGGGGATGGTGTTCCCCTGGTCATGTTAATAAGATAGGAACAGAATTAGGCCATTCGGCCCATCAAGTCCACTCCGCCATTCAATTATGGCTGATCTATCTTTCTCTCTTAAACCCATTCTCCTGCCTTCTCCCCATAAACCCTGACGCCCGAACTAATCACAATCTGTTCATTTGACCTCACCAGTCTCCGCACCTGAGTTACTCCAGCACTTTGTGCTCTCCATTCTTGTCCCACTCCTTCCCCTCACCTCCTTCTGCCAGCTCTCTCCCCACAAGGTCCCCACACCAAACGTCGCCTGTCCATTCCCGTCCCCAGATGCTGCTCGGCCTGCTGAGATCCTCCAGAATAGAAAGTGCAGGAGTAACTCAGTAAACAAAGTGCACACAAAGTGCTGGAGTAACTCAGGGGGTCAGGCAGCTTCCCCGGAGAACACGGACAGGGGACGTCTCAGGTGGGAAGTCTGAAACAAACCTCGGAGACGATGGTGGAGGTGTACTGGTCCTGACTGTACTCCCATCCATCCAAACACGGCTCCTCTTCGATCTCGGACACGTTGAGGAGATCTGGGTCTGGAAACACCTCCGAGAGGTTCCTGATCACATCCAAGCGGTAGCGACTGCATTGTCTGTACTGGTCTTGTGTTCCTGGCACCAGTGGGATGGTTCTGTTCATCCAGGCTTGGCTGAGGTTGAGATTCCCGGGAATCAAGCAGCGATGCGCTGGGGTATCCCCGATGAAGATGATGCTTAATGGGCCAAAACCGTTAGGAATAACGCTGACACCCAAGAGCAGGAAGATGAGTTTCTGAGCCGGTCCCCATTCCCCCAGGAAGGCTGTTATTTCATCGTAATCCCGCATGTTAGTTGCAGACGCGGCGCTGACTGAACCTTGGTTTCAGAAGCCTGGAGCGCTTCAACACTGTGGGTGGACCTGAAGTTGTAGAGCAGGATTGTTGCAAAACACTGATGATTTAACCCCTTGGACTGTGAACCCAACAGGTTCTGGTAACACAATATCCGTGATAAACAGCAACACCTTCGAGTGGAAGTGAGAAGGAAGGAACTGCAGGTGCTGGTTTACACCGAATAGACACAAAATGTTGGAGTAATTCAGCGGGACAGGCAGCATCTCCGGCGAGAGGGAATGGGTGACCTTTCGGGTCGAGACATTCTTCAGACTGAGTAGACTAGCTCAGACTAGTAGAAATGGGGTGGATTATTGGTTTAGAGCCAAACCCCAGTTAAATATTGGTGACAACAGATCTGTTTTTCGTGCTGTATCTCTAAAGTCTAAATTAAATGAAGAAAGCATTAAGATGCGTGCATTAGGTCAAGGTTTGTGGTTAATCATGTGACATATTTGATAACTATGTATCTCTGAAACAAGATTGCGCTGTTTAATTTCTCCCGTCATATCTATATCGGCCTGGAGATACCCCGTTCCTGATTGAGAATGATCAGCCATGACCACATTGAATGGCGGTGCTGACTCGAAGGGCCGAATGGCCTCCTCCTGCACCTATTGTCTATTGTCTATTGCCTGTTGAACAAGTCTTACTTTGATATCCTCCTGCGGTTACACACAAGATAGACACAAAGTGCTGGATTAACTCAGCAGCTCAGGCAGCATTTCTGCAGAATAAGGAACAGGTGACGTTTCAGGTCGAGACCCTTCATCAGACGACCAGAAACGCCACCTATTCCCTTTTCTACCTGACCCGTTGAGTTATTCCAGCACTTTGTGTCTATTTTCGGTATAAAACAGCATCTGCCACCAGCGCCAGACACCCGTGTTCGATACTGACTACGTTGTATGGAGTTTGTATGTTCTCCCTGTGACCGCGTGGGTTTTCTCCGGATGCTCCGGTTTCCTTCCACACTGCAAAGACCTGCAGGTGTGTAGGTTAATTGGCTTCTGTAAATTGTAAATTGTCCTTAGTGAGTAGGATAATGCCAGTGTACGAGGTGATCGCTGGTCGGCACCTGTAGTCAGGATCGATCCCAAGTCTCTGGCGCTGTGAAACAGCAGCTATGTCGCTGCACCACTGTGCCGCACTATTTATTTCAACAAAATACAGCAGAACATAACATGACAGAACGTAACAAGACAGCATGAATGTAACATAAAAAGCATGTGAAAATGCAAATTGTAAATAATTACAGGCATTTTCAATAGTTTAATGATACTTTATAGGTACAGTGAAATTATTTTATTTATATTCAAATCAGTTAATACATTCTTTACACAGGCACAATCATACTTAAATGCAAGAGTATAAAACTCAATCAGATTTATGAGACACGATCTGCCATGTACAAAACCACTGTGGATGGCTCGATTGTAATCATATATTGTCTTTCCGCTGACTAGTTAGCTTGCAACAAAAGCTTTTCACTGTACCTCGGTACACGTGGGAATAAATTAAACTGAACTGAACTGAATTAAACTAAATACATATATATCTTATCCCTCAGATTACTCTCCAGTAATTTGTCCACCACAGATGTTAGGCTCGCTGGTCTCTAGTTCTGAGGCTTTTCTTTGCAGCCCTTGCTAAGTCCAGGTGCAACATTTGCCACCCTCCAGTCTTCCGGCACCTCACCTGTATTTAATGATGATTCATATATCTCAGCCCAAGCACCTGCAATTTCTTCTCTAGCTTCCCACAGTGTTGTTGGATATATTTGATCAGGCTCAGGAGATTTGTCTATCTTCAATGCCTTACAACATTCAGCACCTCTTTGACCGCAATACTGACTAACCTCAAGAGATCTCCATTCACCGTTCCAAGTTCCCCAGTCTTCATGTCTTTCTCCACGGTGAAAACAGAGGTGAAATACTCATTGAGGACATTTCCCATCTCCTGCAGCTCCACACAAGATGGACAAAAATGCTGGAGTAACTCAGCGGGACAGGCAGCATCTCTGGAGAGAAGAAACAGGTGAAAAATTCTGAAGAGGGTCTCGACCCGAAACATCACCCATTCCTTCCCACTGAGTCCACGCTGCTCAGCGATCCCCACACACAATCACTATCCTACACACTAGGGACAATTTACAATTTTACCGAAGCCAAGTAACCTACAAACCTGTACATGTTTAGAGTGTGGGGGGAAACCGGAGCACCCGGAGAAAACCCACACGGTCACGGGGATGTCGTCGCCGATCAACTGGACTCTGACTACTTGCATTTGATTTCCAAACACACTTTATTTACTTGTGCACAAGGAGAGCAGCACAGGCCCAATTGCCACACTGCTCTGAAATTCCACGCGCAACGGTCACATTTTTACATAGATTTTGACCCTTGAGATTGTGCACAATTTCTAATTTCTTATCATCAATTACAATAAGTTTTCAAAACACTAATAGAAATGCAACAGCACCAATACAACTAAAACTACATGCTATTTAATCGTTTATTTAATTTTCGATATAAAGTACCTTATAGTGTCCGTCAAGGAATACCCATTCCAAACAGTTGGCGTACATCAATAGACAATAGACAATAGACAATAGACAATAATGGCAGGAGTAGGCCATTCAGCCCTTCGAGCCAGCACCACCATTCAATGTGATCATGGCTGATCATTCTCAATCAGTACCCCGTTCTTGCCTTCTCCCCATACCACTGACTCCGCTATCCTTAAGAGCTCTATCTAGCTCTCTCTTGAATGCATTCAGAGAATTGGCCTCCACTGCATTCTGAGGCAGAGAATTCCACAGATTTACAACTCTCTGACTGAAAAAGGTTTTTCCTTGTCTCTTTTCTAAATGGCCTACCCCTTATTCTTAAACTGTGGTCCCTGGTTCTGAACTCCCCCAACATTGGGAACATGTTTCCTGTCTCGAATGTGTCCAACCCCTTAATAATCTTATATGTTTCAATAATATCCCTCTATTCTTTCTAAATTCCAATGTATACAAGCCTAGTCGCTCCAGTCTTTCAACATACGACAGTCCCGCCATTCCAGGAATTAATCTAGTAAACCTACGCTGCACGCCCTCAATAGCAAGAATATCCTTCCTCAAATTTGGAGACCAAAACTGCACACAGTACTCCAGGTGCGAGTCTCACTACACGACTGTACAACTGCAGAAGGACCTCTTTGCTCCTATACTCAACTCCTCTTGTTATGAAGGCTAACATTCCACTGGCTTTCTTCACTGCCTGCTGCACCTGCATGCTTCCTTTCAGTGACTGATGCACTAGGATACCCAGATCTCGTTGTACGTCACCTTTTCATAACTTGACACCATTCAGATAATAATTTGCCTTCCTATTCCTACCACCAAAGTGGATAACCTCACACTGATCCACATTAAACTGCATCTGCCATGCATCCGCCCACTCACACAACCTGTCCAATTCACTCTGCAACTTCATAGCATCTTCCTCACAGTTCACAATGCCACCCAGCTTTGTTTCATCTGTAAATTTGCTAATGTTTCTTTTAATCCCTTCATCCAAGTCATTAATGTATATTGTAAATATATGCTGACCCAGCATCGAGTCTTGTGGTACCCCACTGGTCACTGCCTGCCATTCCGAAAGGGACCCATTTATCCCCACTCTTTGCTTTCTGTCTGTCAACCAATTTTCTATCCATGTCAGTACCCTACCCCCAATACCATGTGCTCTAATTTTGCCCACTAATCTCCTATGTGGGACCTTGTCGAAGGCTTTCTGAAAGTCGAGGTACACCACAACCACTGACTCTCCCCTATCAATTTTCCTAGTTACATCCTCAAAAAATCCCAGTAGATTTGTCAAGCATGATTTCCTCTTCGTAAATCCATGCTGACTCGGAATGATCCTGTTACTGCTATCCAAATGCTCAGCAATTTCGTCTTTTATAATTGACTCCAGCATCTTCCCCACCACTGATGTCAGACTAACTGGTCTATAATTACCCGTTTTCTCTCTCCCTCCTTTCTTAAAAAGTGGGATAACATTTGCTATCCTCCAATCCACAGGAACTGATCCTGAATCTATAGAACATTGAAAAATGATCTCCAATGCTTCCACTATTTCTAGAGCCACCTCCTTAAGTACCCTGGGATGCAGACCATCAGGCCCTGGGGATTTATCAGCCTTCAGTCCCATCAGTCTACCCAAAACCATTTCCTGCCTAATGTGGATTTCCTTCAGTTCCTCCATCACCCTAGGTTCTCCGGCCCCTAGAACATTTGGGGGATTGTGTGTATCTTCCTCAGTGAAGACAGATCCAAAGTAACGGTTTAACTCATCTGCCATTTCTTTGTTCCCCATAATAAATTCCCCTGCTTCTGTCTTCAAGGGATCCACATTTGCCTTGACTATTTTTTTCCTCTTCACGTACCTAAAAAAACTTTTGCTATCCTCCTTTATATTATTGGCTAGTTTACCCTCGTACCTCATCTTTTCTCCCCGTATTGCCTTTTTAGTTAACTTTTGTTGCTCTTTAAAAGAGTCCCAATCCTCTGTCTTCCCACTCTTCTTTGCTATGTTATACTTCCTCTCCTTAATTTTTATGCTGTCCTTGACTTCCCTTGTCAGCCACAGGTGTCTCTTACTCCCCTTAGAGTCTTTCCGCCTCTTTGGGATAAATTGATCCTGCAACCTCTGCATTATTCTCAGGAATACCTGCCATTGCTGTTCTACCATCTTCCCTGCTAGGGCCTCCTTCCAGTCAATTTTGGCCAGCTCCCGCCTCATGCCTCTGTAATCCCCTTTGCTATACTGTAATACTGACATTTCCGATTTTCCCTTCTCCCTCTCAATTTGTAGAGTAAAACTTATCATATTGTGATCACTGCCTCCTAATGGCTCTTTTACTTCGAGTCCCCTTATCAGATCAGGTTCATTACACAGCACTAAATCCAGAATTGCCTTCTACCTGGTAGGCTCCAGTACAAGCTGTTCTAAGAATCCATCTCGGAGGCACTCCACAAACTCCCTTTCCTGGGGTCCATTACTAACCTGATTTTCCCAGTCTACCTGCATGTTGAAATCTCCCATAACCACCGTAGCATTACATTTGCGACATGCCAATTTTAGCTCTTGATTCAACTTGCACCCTATGTCGAGGCTACTGTTTGGGGGCCTGTAGATAACTCCCATTAGGGTCTTTTTATCCTTACAATTCCACATTTCTATCCACCCTGATTCTACACCTCCTGATTCTATGTCACCCCTTGCAAGGGAGTGAATATCATTCCTTTCCAAGAGAGTGACCCCACCCCCTCTGCCCACCTATCTGTCTTTTTGATAGGTCGTATACCCCTGATAGGTCGTATACCCCTGAATATTCAGTTCCCAGCCCTGGTCCTCTTGTAGCCATGTCTCTGTCATTCCCACAACATCGTACTTGCCAATGTGTAACTGAGCCTCAAGCTCATCCACTTTATTTTTTATACTTCACGCATTTAAATACACTTTAACTTCGTATTCACCTCCCCTCTCACACCGATCACCATTGGCCCTGACCTTACTCTCTTATCCCATCTAGAACTTTCCTTCCCATTTATTCGAGAGTCCTTTGCAGTTTCTCCTGTATTCACTTCCCCTTTAACTCCATCTTCATATTCCCTATTTTTTTCAACCCCTTCCCCCCACTACTTAGTTCAATGAATACCTATCAGAAACATTGATGTGTGTCTATGAATACCTAAACGTTGTTGTGCTGTTGAGCTATATGTGCTGTAGTCATACTGCAGCTTCCACATTGTGCTGCACAGCTACCTTAACCTTGTGCTGTACAGATATCTTAACCTTGTGCTGTCCAGCTACCTTAACCTTTGTCCTACTGCAGGTTCCACATTGTGCTGTACAGCTACCTTAACCTTGTGGTGTACAGATAGCTTAACCTTGTGCTGTACAGCTATCCTAACCTTTTTGCATACTGCAGCTTCCACATTTCCCTCCTTTTGTCCTGAAAATGACAACATAAGGTTTTGTTAGGGTTCGATACCACAGAGTTTCTGGAACTCCGTACTGATTTTGTTTGTTTGTTTATATTTTATTTTAAACATGTAAAACAAAAAAAGATAAAAACAAAACAAAGTAACAATAAAATAAAATGAATGATAAACCTGTACACAACTCAATGAATAAATTCTCATAAACAGAACAAATTAAATCTTACATGTTCGAAAAGGAGTAGGAGGAAGTATACACTTATTTATTCCTACCCCTTCTCCGTTACTCATCAATTAATTTACAAACTTTATCTCATCTACATATACTGATGAGTCAAAACATTATGTCATCTGGGCACTCTGACCCCATAAGCAGCAGGATGCGATGCACTATGTACACATTCCTCCCATAACCACCATTAAATTTTTTTGCGTGACGTGCCACAGTAGACCTTCTGTCGGTTTGGACCAGACGGGATAGCCTTCGTTGCCTTCATGCATCGGTGAGCCTTGCGCACCCAACACCCTGTCGCCAGTTTGTGGTTTGTCCCTCCTCGGACCACTGTCGGTGGGTACTCACCACTGCTGAATGGGAGAATGTATTGGATCATCAGTTTATATATATATATATACACGTACACAAACATATACATACATATATCCATACATATGCCACATACATACATATATACATACATATATATATACACATATATGTGCACACACACAAACTTACATATATGCAGTTTATAAACAATTATCCAAATTCTATGTACAAAGCGAATATCACACTGTGTCAATAAACTAAAACTTAAAGGTCATCAAAGCCCTTCCTCATTCTTATACCTCTGGAAAATATTTTTTTTGTACTTCTCTTCAACTGAGTAATGTTTGTGCTTTGCTTGACGTCCGTGCTAAACAGCAACACTTTCGAGTGGAAGTGAGAAGGAAGGAACTGCAGATGCTGGTTTACACCGAATAGACACAAAATGCTGGAGTAATTCAGCGGGACAGGCAGCATCTCCGGCGAGAGGGAATGGGTGACGTTTCAGGTCGAATCATTCTTCAGATTGAGTAGACTAGCTCAGACTAGTAGAAATGGTATGGATTATTGGTTTAGGGCCAAACCGCAGTTAAATATTAGTGACAACAGACCTGTTTCCGTGCTGTATCTCTAAAGTTTAAAGTCTAAATTAAATGAAGAAAGCATTAAGATGCGTGCATTAGGTCAAGGTTTGTGGTTAATCATGTAACATCTTTGATAACTATGTATCTCTGAAACAAGATTGCGCTGTTTAATTTCTCCCGTCATATCTATATCGGCCTGGAGATACCCCGTTCCTGATTGAGAATGATCAGCCATGACCACATTGAATGGCGGTGCTGACTCGAAGGGCCGAATGGCCTCCTCCTGCACCTATTGTCTATTGTCTATTGCCTGTTGAACAAGTCTTACTTTGATATCCTCCTGCGGTTACACACAAGATAGACACAAAGTGCTGGATTAACTCAGCAGCTCAGGCAGCATTTCTGCAGAATAAGGAACAGGTGACGTTTCAGGTCGAGACCCTTCATCAGACGACCAGAAACGCCACCTATTCCCTTTTCTACCTGACCCGTTGAGTTATTCCAGCACTTTGTGTCTATTTTCGGTATAAAACAGCATCTGCCACCAGCGCCAGACACCCGTGTTCGATACTGACTACGTTGTATGGAGTTTGTATGTTCTCCCTGTGACCGCGTGGGTTTTCTCCGGATGCTCCGGTTTCCTTCCACACTGCAAAGACCTGCAGGTGTGTAGGTTAATTGGCTTCTGTAAATTGTAAATTGTCCTTAGTGAGTAGGATAATGCCAGTGTACGAGGTGATCGCTGGTCGGCACCTGTAGTCAGGATCGATCCCAAGTCTCTGGCGCTGTGAAACAGCAGCTATGTCGCTGCACCACTGTGCCGCACTATTTATTTCAACAAAATACAGCAGAACATAACATAACATAACAAGGGAGAGTCAGTGGATGTGGTGTACCTCGACTTTCAGAAAGCCTTCGACAAGGTCCCACATAGGAGATTAGTGGGCAAAATTAGGGCACATGGTATTGGGGGTAGGGTACTGACATGGATAGAAAATTGGTTAACAGACAGAAAGCAAAGAGTGGGGATAAATGGGTCCCTTTCGGAATGGCAGGCAGTGACCAGTGGGGTACCGCAAGGTTCGGTGCTGGGACCCCAGCTATTTACGATATACATTAATGACTTAGACGGAGGGATTAAAAGTACCATTAGCAAATTTGCAGATGATACTAAGTTGGGGGGTAGTGTGAATTGTGAGGAAGATGCAATAAGGCTGCAGGGTGACCTGGACAGGTTGTGTGAGTGGGCGGATACATGGCAGATGCAGTTTAATGTAGATAAGTGTGAGGTTATTCACTTTGGAAGTAAGAATAGAAAGGCAGATTATTATCTGAATGGTGTCAAGTTAGGAGGAGGGGGAGTTCAACGAGATCTGGGTGTCCTAGTGCATCAGTCAATGAAAGGAAGCATGCAGGTTCAGCAGGCAGTGAAGAAAGCCAATGGAATATTGGCCTTCGTAACAAGAGGAGTTGAGTATAGGAGCAAAGAGGTCCTTCTACAGTTGTACCGGGCCCTGGTGAGACCGCACCTGGAGTACTGTGTGCAGTTTTGGTCTCCAAATTTGAGGAAGGATATTCTTGCTATGGAGGGCGTGCAGCGTAGGTTCACTAGATTAATTCCCGGAATGGCGGGACTGTCGTATGTTGAAAGGCTGGAGCGATTGGGCTTGTATACACTGGAATTTAGAAGGATGAGGGGGGATCTTATTGAAACATATAAGATAATTAGGGGATTGGACACATTAGAGGCAGATAACATGTTCCCAATGTTGGGGGAGTCCAGAACAAGGGGCCACAGTTTGAGAATAAGGGGTAGGCCATTTAGAACGGAGATGAGGAAGAACTTTTTCAGTCAGAGGGTGGTGAAGGTGTGGAATTCTCTGCCTCAGAAGGCAGTGGAGGCCAGTTCGTTGGATGCTTTCAAGAGAGAGCTGGATAGAGCTCTTAAGGATAGCGGAGTGAGGGGGTATGGGGAGAAGGCAGGAACGGGGTACTGATTGATAGTGATCAGCCATGATCGCATTGAATGGCGGTGCTGGCTCGAAGGGCTGAATGGCCTACTCCTGCACCTATTGTCTATTGTCTATTGTCTATGACAGAACGTAACAAGACAGCATGAATGTAACATAAAAAGCATGTGAAAATGCAAATTGTAAATAATTACAGGCATTTTCAATAGTTTAATGATACTTTATAGGTACAGTGAAATTATTTTATTTATATTCAAATCAGTTAATACATTCTTTACACAGGCACAATCATACTTAAATGCAAGAGTATAAAACTCAATCAGATTTATGAGACACGATCTGCCATGTACAAAACCACTGTGGATGGCTCGATTGTAATCATATATTGTCTTTCCGCTGACTAGTTAGCTTGCAACAAAAGCTTTTCACTGTACCTCGGTACACGTGGGAATAAATTAAACTGAACTGAACTGAATTAAACTAAATACATATATATCTTATCCCTCAGATTACTCTCCAGTAATTTGTCCACCACAGATGTTAGGCTCGCTGGTCTCTAGTTCTGAGGCTTTTCTTTGCAGCCCTTGCTAAGTCCAGGTGCAACATTTGCCACCCTCCAGTCTTCCGGCACCTCACCTGTATTTAATGATGATTCATATATCTCAGCCCAAGCACCTGCAATTTCTTCTCTAGCTTCCCACAGTGTTGTTGGATATATTTGATCAGGCTCAGGAGATTTGTCTATCTTCAATGCCTTACAACATTCAGCACCTCTTTGACCGCAATACTGACTAACCTCAAGAGATCTCCATTCACCGTTCCAAGTTCCCCAGTCTTCATGTCTTTCTCCACGGTGAAAACAGAGGTGAAATACTCATTGAGGACATTTCCCATCTCCTGCAGCTCCACACAAGATGGACAAAAATGCTGGAGTAACTCAGCGGGACAGGCAGCATCTCTGGAGAGAAGAAACAGGTGAAAAATTCTGAAGAGGGTCTCGACCCGAAACATCACCCATTCCTTCCCACTGAGTCCACGCTGCTCAGCGATCCCCACACACAATCACTATCCTACACACTAGGGACAATTTACAATTTTACCGAAGCCAAGTAACCTACAAACCTGTACATGTTTAGAGTGTGGGGGGAAACCGGAGCACCCGGAGAAAACCCACACGGTCACGGGGATGTCGTCGCCGATCAACTGGACTCTGACTACTTGCATTTGATTTCCAAACACACTTTATTTACTTGTGCACAAGGAGAGCAGCACAGGCCCAATTGCCACACTGCTCTGAAATTCCACGCGCAACGGTCACATTTTTACATAGATTTTGACCCTTGAGATTGTGCACAATTTCTAATTTCTTATCATCAATTACAATAAGTTTTCAAAACACTAATAGAAATGCAACAGCACCAATACAACTAAAACTACATGCTATTTAATCGTTTATTTAATTTTCGATATAAAGTACCTTATAGTGTCCGTCAAGGAATACCCATTCCAAACAGTTGGCGTACATCAATAGACAATAGACAATAGACAATAGACAATAATGGCAGGAGTAGGCCATTCAGCCCTTCGAGCCAGCACCACCATTCAATGTGATCATGGCTGATCATTCTCAATCAGTACCCCGTTCTTGCCTTCTCCCCATACCACTGACTCCGCTATCCTTAAGAGCTCTATCTAGCTCTCTCTTGAATGCATTCAGAGAATTGGCCTCCACTGCATTCTGAGGCAGAGAATTCCACAGATTTACAACTCTCTGACTGAAAAAGGTTTTTCCTTGTCTCTTTTCTAAATGGCCTACCCCTTATTCTTAAACTGTGGTCCCTGGTTCTGAACTCCCCCAACATTGGGAACATGTTTCCTGTCTCGAATGTGTCCAACCCCTTAATAATCTTATATGTTTCAATAATATCCCTCTATTCTTTCTAAATTCCAATGTATACAAGCCTAGTCGCTCCAGTCTTTCAACATACGACAGTCCCGCCATTCCAGGAATTAATCTAGTAAACCTACGCTGCACGCCCTCAATAGCAAGAATATCCTTCCTCAAATTTGGAGACCAAAACTGCACACAGTACTCCAGGTGCGAGTCTCACTACACGACTGTACAACTGCAGAAGGACCTCTTTGCTCCTATACTCAACTCCTCTTGTTATGAAGGCTAACATTCCACTGGCTTTCTTCACTGCCTGCTGCACCTGCATGCTTCCTTTCAGTGACTGATGCACTAGGATACCCAGATCTCGTTGTACGTCACCTTTTCATAACTTGACACCATTCAGATAATAATTTGCCTTCCTATTCCTACCACCAAAGTGGATAACCTCACACTGATCCACATTAAACTGCATCTGCCATGCATCCGCCCACTCACACAACCTGTCCAATTCACTCTGCAACTTCATAGCATCTTCCTCACAGTTCACAATGCCACCCAGCTTTGTTTCATCTGTAAATTTGCTAATGTTTCTTTTAATCCCTTCATCCAAGTCATTAATGTATATTGTAAATATATGCTGACCCAGCATCGAGTCTTGTGGTACCCCACTGGTCACTGCCTGCCATTCCGAAAGGGACCCATTTATCCCCACTCTTTGCTTTCTGTCTGTCAACCAATTTTCTATCCATGTCAGTACCCTACCCCCAATACCATGTGCTCTAATTTTGCCCACTAATCTCCTATGTGGGACCTTGTCGAAGGCTTTCTGAAAGTCGAGGTACACCACAACCACTGACTCTCCCCTATCAATTTTCCTAGTTACATCCTCAAAAAATCCCAGTAGATTTGTCAAGCATGATTTCCTCTTCGTAAATCCATGCTGACTCGGAATGATCCTGTTACTGCTATCCAAATGCTCAGCAATTTCGTCTTTTATAATTGACTCCAGCATCTTCCCCACCACTGATGTCAGACTAACTGGTCTATAATTACCCGTTTTCTCTCTCCCTCCTTTCTTAAAAAGTGGGATAACATTTGCTATCCTCCAATCCACAGGAACTGATCCTGAATCTATAGAACATTGAAAAATGATCTCCAATGCTTCCACTATTTCTAGAGCCACCTCCTTAAGTACCCTGGGATGCAGACCATCAGGCCCTGGGGATTTATCAGCCTTCAGTCCCATCAGTCTACCCAAAACCATTTCCTGCCTAATGTGGATTTCCTTCAGTTCCTCCATCACCCTAGGTTCTCCGGCCCCTAGAACATTTGGGGGATTGTGTGTATCTTCCTCAGTGAAGACAGATCCAAAGTAACGGTTTAACTCATCTGCCATTTCTTTGTTCCCCATAATAAATTCCCCTGCTTCTGTCTTCAAGGGATCCACATTTGCCTTGACTATTTTTTTCCTCTTCACGTACCTAAAAAAACTTTTGCTATCCTCCTTTATATTATTGGCTAGTTTACCCTCGTACCTCATCTTTTCTCCCCGTATTGCCTTTTTAGTTAACTTTTGTTGCTCTTTAAAAGAGTCCCAATCCTCTGTCTTCCCACTCTTCTTTGCTATGTTATACTTCCTCTCCTTAATTTTTATGCTGTCCTTGACTTCCCTTGTCAGCCACAGGTGTCTCTTACTCCCCTTAGAGTCTTTCCGCCTCTTTGGGATAAATTGATCCTGCAACCTCTGCATTATTCTCAGGAATACCTGCCATTGCTGTTCTACCATCTTCCCTGCTAGGGCCTCCTTCCAGTCAATTTTGGCCAGCTCCCGCCTCATGCCTCTGTAATCCCCTTTGCTATACTGTAATACTGACATTTCCGATTTTCCCTTCTCCCTCTCAATTTGTAGAGTAAAACTTATCATATTGTGATCACTGCCTCCTAATGGCTCTTTTACTTCGAGTCCCCTTATCAGATCAGGTTCATTACACAGCACTAAATCCAGAATTGCCTTCTACCTGGTAGGCTCCAGTACAAGCTGTTCTAAGAATCCATCTCGGAGGCACTCCACAAACTCCCTTTCCTGGGGTCCATTACTAACCTGATTTTCCCAGTCTACCTGCATGTTGAAATCTCCCATAACCACCGTAGCATTACATTTGCGACATGCCAATTTTAGCTCTTGATTCAACTTGCACCCTATGTCGAGGCTACTGTTTGGGGGCCTGTAGATAACTCCCATTAGGGTCTTTTTATCCTTACAATTCCACATTTCTATCCACCCTGATTCTACACCTCCTGATTCTATGTCACCCCTTGCAAGGGAGTGAATATCATTCCTTTCCAAGAGAGTGACCCCACCCCCTCTGCCCACCTATCTGTCTTTTTGATAGGTCGTATACCCCTGATAGGTCGTATACCCCTGAATATTCAGTTCCCAGCCCTGGTCCTCTTGTAGCCATGTCTCTGTCATTCCCACAACATCGTACTTGCCAATGTGTAACTGAGCCTCAAGCTCATCCACTTTATTTTTTATACTTCACGCATTTAAATACACTTTAACTTCGTATTCACCTCCCCTCTCACACCGATCACCATTGGCCCTGACCTTACTCTCTTATCCCATCTAGAACTTTCCTTCCCATTTATTCGAGAGTCCTTTGCAGTTTCTCCTGTATTCACTTCCCCTTTAACTCCATCTTCATATTCCCTATTTTTTTCAACCCCTTCCCCCCACTACTTAGTTCAATGAATACCTATCAGAAACATTGATGTGTGTCTATGAATACCTAAACGTTGTTGTGCTGTTGAGCTATATGTGCTGTAGTCATACTGCAGCTTCCACATTGTGCTGCACAGCTACCTTAACCTTGTGCTGTACAGATATCTTAACCTTGTGCTGTCCAGCTACCTTAACCTTTGTCCTACTGCAGGTTCCACATTGTGCTGTACAGCTACCTTAACCTTGTGGTGTACAGATAGCTTAACCTTGTGCTGTACAGCTATCCTAACCTTTTTGCATACTGCAGCTTCCACATTTCCCTCCTTTTGTCCTGAAAATGACAACATAAGGTTTTGTTAGGGTTCGATACCACAGAGTTTCTGGAACTCCGTACTGATTTTGTTTGTTTGTTTATATTTTATTTTAAACATGTAAAACAAAAAAAGATAAAAACAAAACAAAGTAACAATAAAATAAAATGAATGATAAACCTGTACACAACTCAATGAATAAATTCTCATAAACAGAACAAATTAAATCTTACATGTTCGAAAAGGAGTAGGAGGAAGTATACACTTATTTATTCCTACCCCTTCTCCGTTACTCATCAATTAATTTACAAACTTTATCTCATCTACATATACTGATGAGTCAAAACATTATGTCATCTGGGCACTCTGACCCCATAAGCAGCAGGATGCGATGCACTATGTACACATTCCTCCCATAACCACCATTAAATTTTTTTGCGTGACGTGCCACAGTAGACCTTCTGTCGGTTTGGACCAGACGGGATAGCCTTCGTTGCCTTCATGCATCGGTGAGCCTTGCGCACCCAACACCCTGTCGCCAGTTTGTGGTTTGTCCCTCCTCGGACCACTGTCGGTGGGTACTCACCACTGCTGAATGGGAGAATGTATTGGATCATCAGTTTATATATATATATACACGTACACAAACATATACATACATATATCCATACATATGCCACATACATACATATATACATACATATATATATACACATATATGTGCACACACACAAACTTACATATATGCAGTTTATAAACAATTATCCAAATTCTATGTACAAAGCGAATATCACACTGTGTCAATAAACTAAAACTTAAAGGTCATCAAAGCCCTTCCTCATTCTTATACCTCTGGAAAATATTTTTTTTGTACTTCTCTTCAACTGAGTAATGTTTGTGCTTTGCTTGACGTCCGTGCTAAACAGCAACACTTTCGAGTGGAAGTGAGAAGGAAGGAACTGCAGATGCTGGTTTACACCGAATAGACACAAAATGCTGGAGTAATTCAGCGGGACAGGCAGCATCTCCGGCGAGAGGGAATGGGTGACGTTTCAGGTCGAATCATTCTTCAGATTGAGTAGACTAGCTCAGACTAGTAGAAATGGTATGGATTATTGGTTTAGGGCCAAACCGCAGTTAAATATTAGTGACAACAGACCTGTTTCCGTGCTGTATCTCTAAAGTTTAAAGTCTAAATTAAATGAAGAAAGCATTAAGATGCGTGCATTAGGTCAAGGTTTGTGGTTAATCATGTAACATCTTTGATAACTATGTATCTCTGAAACAAGATTGCGCTGTTTAATTTCTCCCGTCATATCTATATCGGCCTGGAGATACCCCGTTCCTGATTGAGAATGATCAGCCATGACCACATTGAATGGCGGTGCTGACTCGAAGGGCCGAATGGCCTCCTCCTGCACCTATTGTCTATTGTCTATTGCCTGTTGAACAAGTCTTACTTTGATATCCTCCTGCGGTTACACACAAGATAGACACAAAGTGCTGGATTAACTCAGCAGCTCAGGCAGCATTTCTGCAGAATAAGGAACAGGTGACGTTTCAGGTCGAGACCCTTCATCAGACGACCAGAAACGCCACCTATTCCCTTTTCTACCTGACCCGTTGAGTTATTCCAGCACTTTGTGTCTATTTTCGGTATAAAACAGCATCTGCCACCAGCGCCAGACACCCGTGTTCGATACTGACTACGTTGTATGGAGTTTGTATGTTCTCCCTGTGACCGCGTGGGTTTTCTCCGGATGCTCCGGTTTCCTTCCACACTGCAAAGACCTGCAGGTGTGTAGGTTAATTGGCTTCTGTAAATTGTAAATTGTCCTTAGTGAGTAGGATAATGCCAGTGTACGAGGTGATCGCTGGTCGGCACCTGTAGTCAGGATCGATCCCAAGTCTCTGGCGCTGTGAAACAGCAGCTATGTCGCTGCACCACTGTGCCGCACTATTTATTTCAACAAAATACAGCAGAACATAACATAACATAACAAGGGAGAGTCAGTGGATGTGGTGTACCTCGACTTTCAGAAAGCCTTCGACAAGGTCCCACATAGGAGATTAGTGGGCAAAATTAGGGCACATGGTATTGGGGGTAGGGTACTGACATGGATAGAAAATTGGTTAACAGACAGAAAGCAAAGAGTGGGGATAAATGGGTCCCTTTCGGAATGGCAGGCAGTGACCAGTGGGGTACCGCAAGGTTCGGTGCTGGGACCCCAGCTATTTACGATATACATTAATGACTTAGACGGAGGGATTAAAAGTACCATTAGCAAATTTGCAGATGATACTAAGTTGGGGGGTAGTGTGAATTGTGAGGAAGATGCAATAAGGCTGCAGGGTGACCTGGACAGGTTGTGTGAGTGGGCGGATACATGGCAGATGCAGTTTAATGTAGATAAGTGTGAGGTTATTCACTTTGGAAGTAAGAATAGAAAGGCAGATTATTATCTGAATGGTGTCAAGTTAGGAGGAGGGGGAGTTCAACGAGATCTGGGTGTCCTAGTGCATCAGTCAATGAAAGGAAGCATGCAGGTTCAGCAGGCAGTGAAGAAAGCCAATGGAATGTTGGCCTTCGTAACAAGAGGAGTTGAGTATAGGAGCAAAGAGGTCCTTCTACAGTTGTACCGGGCCCTGGTGAGACCGCACCTGGAGTACTGTGTGCAGTTTTGGTCTCCAAATTTGAGGAAGGATATTCTTGCTATGGAGGGCGTGCAGCGTAGGTTCACTAGATTAATTCCCGGAATGGCGGGACTGTCGTATGTTGAAAGGCTGGAGCGATTGGGCTTGTATACACTGGAATTTAGAAGGATGAGGGGGGATCTTATTGAAACATATAAGATAATTAGGGGATTGGACACATTAGAGGCAGATAACATGTTCCCAATGTTGGGGGAGTCCAGAACAAGGGGCCACAGTTTGAGAATAAGGGGTAGGCCATTTAGAACGGAGATGAGGAAGAACTTTTTCAGTCAGAGGGTGGTGAAGGTGTGGAATTCTCTGCCTCAGAAGGCAGTGGAGGCCAGTTCGTTGGATGCTTTCAAGAGAGAGCTGGATAGAGCTCTTAAGGATAGCGGAGTGAGGGGGTATGGGGAGAAGGCAGGAACGGGGTACTGATTGATAGTGATCAGCCATGATCGCATTGAATGGCGGTGCTGGCTCGAAGGGCTGAATGGCCTACTCCTGCACCTATTGTCTATTGTCTATTGTCTATGACAGAACGTAACAAGACAGCATGAATGTAACATAAAAAGCATGTGAAAATGCAAATTGTAAATAATTACAGGCATTTTCAATAGTTTAATGATACTTTATAGGTACAGTGAAATTATTTTATTTATATTCAAATCAGTTAATACATTCTTTACACAGGCACAATCATACTTAAATGCAAGAGTATAAAACTCAATCAGATTTATGAGACACGATCTGCCATGTACAAAACCACTGTGGATGGCTCGATTGTAATCATATATTGTCTTTCCGCTGACTAGTTAGCTTGCAACAAAAGCTTTTCACTGTACCTCGGTACACGTGGGAATAAATTAAACTGAACTGAACTGAATTAAACTAAATACATATATATCTTATCCCTCAGATTACTCTCCAGTAATTTGTCCACCACAGATGTTAGGCTCGCTGGTCTCTAGTTCTGAGGCTTTTCTTTGCAGCCCTTGCTAAGTCCAGGTGCAACATTTGCCACCCTCCAGTCTTCCGGCACCTCACCTGTATTTAATGATGATTCATATATCTCAGCCCAAGCACCTGCAATTTCTTCTCTAGCTTCCCACAGTGTTGTTGGATATATTTGATCAGGCTCAGGAGATTTGTCTATCTTCAATGCCTTACAACATTCAGCACCTCTTTGACCGCAATACTGACTAACCTCAAGAGATCTCCATTCACCGTTCCAAGTTCCCCAGTCTTCATGTCTTTCTCCACGGTGAAAACAGAGGTGAAATACTCATTGAGGACATTTCCCATCTCCTGCAGCTCCACACAAGATGGACAAAAATGCTGGAGTAACTCAGCGGGACAGGCAGCATCTCTGGAGAGAAGAAACAGGTGAAAAATTCTGAAGAGGGTCTCGACCCGAAACATCACCCATTCCTTCCCACTGAGTCCACGCTGCTCAGCGATCCCCACACACAATCACTATCCTACACACTAGGGACAATTTACAATTTTACCGAAGCCAAGTAACCTACAAACCTGTACATGTTTAGAGTGTGGGGGGAAACCGGAGCACCCGGAGAAAACCCACACGGTCACGGGGATGTCGTCGCCGATCAACTGGACTCTGACTACTTGCATTTGATTTCCAAACACACTTTATTTACTTGTGCACAAGGAGAGCAGCACAGGCCCAATTGCCACACTGCTCTGAAATTCCACTCGCAACGGTCACATTTTTACATAGATTTTGACCCTTGAGATTGTGCACAATTTCTAATTTCTTATCATCAATTACAATAAGTTTTCAAAACACTAATAGAAATGCAACAGCACCAATACAACTAAAACTACATGCTATTTAATCGTTTATTTAATTTTCGATATAAAGTACCTTATAGTGTCCGTCAAGGAATACCCATTCCAAACAGTTGGCGTACATCAATAGACAATAGACAATAGACAATAGACAATAATGGCAGGAGTAGGCCATTCAGCCCTTCGAGCCAGCACCACCATTCAATGTGATCATGGCTGATCATTCTCAATCAGTACCCCGTTCTTGCCTTCTCCCCATACCACTGACTCCGCTATCCTTAAGAGCTCTATCTAGCTCTCTCTTGAATGCATTCAGAGAATTGGCCTCCACTGCATTCTGAGGCAGAGAATTCCACAGATTTACAACTCTCTGACTGAAAAAGGTTTTTCCTTGTCTCTTTTCTAAATGGCCTACCCCTTATTCTTAAACTGTGGTCCCTGGTTCTGAACTCCCCCAACATTGGGAACATGTTTCCTGTCTCGAATGTGTCCAACCCCTTAATAATCTTATATGTTTCAATAATATCCCTCTATTCTTTCTAAATTCCAATGTATACAAGCCTAGTCGCTCCAGTCTTTCAACATACGACAGTCCCGCCATTCCAGGAATTAATCTAGTAAACCTACGCTGCACGCCCTCAATAGCAAGAATATCCTTCCTCAAATTTGGAGACCAAAACTGCACACAGTACTCCAGGTGCGAGTCTCACTACACGACTGTACAACTGCAGAAGGACCTCTTTGCTCCTATACTCAACTCCTCTTGTTATGAAGGCTAACATTCCACTGGCTTTCTTCACTGCCTGCTGCACCTGCATGCTTCCTTTCAGTGACTGATGCACTAGGATACCCAGATCTCGTTGTACGTCACCTTTTCATAACTTGACACCATTCAGATAATAATTTGCCTTCCTATTCCTACCACCAAAGTGGATAACCTCACACTGATCCACATTAAACTGCATCTGCCATGCATCCGCCCACTCACACAACCTGTCCAATTCACTCTGCAACTTCATAGCATCTTCCTCACAGTTCACAATGCCACCCAGCTTTGTTTCATCTGTAAATTTGCTAATGTTTCTTTTAATCCCTTCATCCAAGTCATTAATGTATATTGTAAATATATGCTGACCCAGCATCGAGTCTTGTGGTACCCCACTGGTCACTGCCTGCCATTCCGAAAGGGACCCATTTATCCCCACTCTTTGCTTTCTGTCTGTCAACCAATTTTCTATCCATGTCAGTACCCTACCCCCAATACCATGTGCTCTAATTTTGCCCACTAATCTCCTATGTGGGACCTTGTCGAAGGCTTTCTGAAAGTCGAGGTACACCACAACCACTGACTCTCCCCTGTCAATTTTCCTAGTTACATCCTCAAAAAATCCCAGTAGATTTGTCAAGCATGATTTCCTCTTCGTAAATCCATGCTGACTCGGAATGATCCTGTTACTGCTATCCAAATGCTCAGCAATTTCGTCTTTTATAATTGACTCCAACATCTTCCCCACCACTGATGTCAGACTAACTGGTCTATAATTACCCGTTTTCTCTCTCCCTCCTTTCTTAAAAAGTGGGATAACATTTGCTATCCTCCAATCCACAGGAACTGATCCCGAATCTATAGAACATTGAAAAATGATCTCCAATGCTTCCACTATTTCTAGAGCCACCTCCTTAAGTACCCTGGGATGCAGACCATCAGGCCCTGGGGATTTATCAGCCTTCAGTCCCATCAGTCTACCCAAAACCATTTCCTGCCTAATGTGGATTTCCTTCAGTTCCTCCATCACCCTAGGTTCTCCGGCCCCTAGAACATTTGGGAGATTGTGTGTATCTTCCTCAGTGAAGACAGATCCAAAGTAACGGTTTAACTCATCTGCCATTTCTTTGTTCCCCATAATAAATTCCCCTGCTTCTGTCTTCAAGGGATCCACATTTGCCTTGACTATTTTTTCCTCTTCACGTACCTAAAAAAACTTTTGCTATCCTCCTTTATATTATTGGCTAGTTTACCCTCGTACCTCATCTTTTCTCCCCGTATTGCCTTTTTAGTTAACTTTTGTTGCTCTTTAAAAGAGTCCCAATCCTCTGTCTTCCCACTCTTCTTTGCTATGTTATACTTCCTCTCCTTAATTTTTATGCTGTCCTTGACTTCCCTTGTCAGCCACAGGTGTCTCTTACTCCCCTTAGAGTCTTTCCGCCTCTTTGGGATAAATTGATCCTGCAACCTCTGCATTATTCTCAGGAATACCTGCCATTGCTGTTCTACCGTCTTCCCTGCTAGGGCCTCCTTCCAGTCAATTTTGGCCAGCTCCCGCCTCATGCCTCTGTAATCCCCTTTGCTATACTGTAATACTGACATTTCCGATTTTCCCTTCTCCCTCTCAATTTGTAGAGTAAAACTTATCATATTGTGATCACTGCCTCCTAATGGCTCTTTTACTTCGAGTCCCCTTATCAGATCAGGTTCATTACACAGCACTAAATCCAGAATTGCCTTCTACCTGGTAGGCTCCAGTACAAGCTGTTCTAAGAATCCATCTCGGAGGCACTCCACAAACTCCCTTTCCTGGGGTCCATTACTAACCTGATTTTCCCAGTCTACCTGCATGTTGAAATCTCCCATAACCACCGTAGCATTACATTTGCGACATGCCAATTTTAGCTCTTGATTCAACTTGCACCCTATGTCGAGGCTACTGTTTGGGGGCCTGTAGATAACTCCCATTAGGGTCTTTTTATCCTTACAATTCCACATTTCTATCCACCCTGATTCTACACCTCCTGATTCTATGTCACCCCTTGCAAGGGAGTGAATATCATTCCTTTCCAAGAGAGTGACCCCACCCCCTCTGCCCACCTATCTGTCTTTTTGATAGGTCGTATACCCCTGATAGGTCGTATACCCCTGAATATTCAGTTCCCAGCCCTGGTCCTCTTGTAGCCATGTCTCTGTCATTCCCACAACATCGTACTTGCCAATGTGTAACTGAGCCTCAAGCTCATCCACTTTATTTTTTATACTTCACGCATTTAAATACACTTTAACTTCGTATTCACCTCCCCTCTCACACCGATCACCATTGGCCCTGACCTTACTCTTTTATCCCATCTACAACTTTCCTTCCCATTTATTCGAGAGTCCTTTGCAGTTTCTCCTGTATTCACTTCCCCTTTAACTCCATCTTCATATTCCCTATTTTTTTCAACCCCTTCCCCCCACTACTTAGTTCAATGAATACCTATCAGAAACATTGATGTGTGTCTATGAATACCTAAACGTTGTTGTGCTGTTGAGCTATATGTGCTGTAGTCATACTGCAGCTTCCACATTGTGCTGCACAGCTACCTTAACCTTGTGCTGTACAGATATCTTAACCTTGTGCTGTCCAGCTACCTTAACCTTTGTCCTACTGCAGGTTCCACATTGTGCTGTACAGCTACCTTAACCTTGTGGTGTACAGATAGCTTAACCTTGTGCTGTACAGCTATCCTAACCTTTTTGCATACTGCAGCTTCCACATTTCCCTCCTTTTGTCCTGAAAATGACAACATAAGGTTTTGTTAGGGTTCGATACCACAGAGTTTCTGGAACTCCGTACTGATTTTGTTTGTTTGTTTATATTTTATTTTAAACATGTAAAACAAAAAAAGATAAAAACAAAACAAAGTAACAATAAAATAAAATGAATGATAAACCTGTACACAACTCAATGAATAAATTCTCATAAACAGAACAAATTAAATCTTACATGTTCGAAAAGGAGTAGGAGGAAGTATACACTTATTTATTCCTACCCCTTCTCCGTTACTCATCAATTAATTTACAAACTTTATCTCATCTACATATACTGATGAGTCAAAACATTATGTCATCTGGGCACTCTGACCCCATAAGCAGCAGGATGCGATGCACTATGTACACATTCCTCCCATAACCACCATTAAATTTTTTTGCGTGACGTGCCACAGTAGACCTTCTGTCGGTTTGGACCAGACAGGATAGCCTTCGTTGCCTTCATGCATCGGTGAGCCTTGCGCACCCAACACCCTGTCGCCGGTTTGTGGTTTGTCCCTCCTCGGACCACTGTCGGTGGGTACTCACCACTGCTGAATGGGAGAATGTATTGGATCATCAGTTTATATATATATATACACGTACACAAACATATACATACATATATCCATACATATGCCACATACATACATATATACATACATATATATATACACATATATGTGCACACACACAAACTTACATATATGCAGTTTATAAACAATTATCCAAATTCTATGTACAAAGCGAATATCACACTGTGTCAATAAACTAAAACTTAAAGGTCATCAAAGCCCTTCCTCATTCTTATACCTCTGGAAAATATTTTTTTTGTACTTCTCTTCAACTGAGTAATGTTTGTGCTTTGCTTGACGTCCGTGCTAAACAGCAACACTTTCGAGTGGAAGTGAGAAGGAAGGAACTGCAGATGCTGGTTTACACCGAATAGACACAAAATGCTGGAGTAATTCAGCGGGACAGGCAGCATCTCCGGCGAGAGGGAATGGGTGACGTTTCAGGTCGAATCATTCTTCAGATTGAGTAGACTAGCTCAGACTAGTAGAAATGATATGGATTATTGGTTTAGGGCCAAACCACAGTTAAATATTAGTGACAACAGACCTGTTTCCGTGCTGTATCTCTAAAGTTTAAAGTCTAAATTAAATGAAGAAAGCATTAAGATGCGTGCATTAGGTCAAGGTTTGTGGTTAATCATGTAACATCTTTGATAACTATGTATCTCTGAAACAAGATTGCGCTGTTTAATTTCTCCCGTCATATCTATATCGGCCTGGAGATACCCCGTTCCTGATTGAGAATGATCAGCCATGACCACATTGAATGGCGGTGCTGACTCGAAGGGCCGAATGGCCTCCTCCTGCACCTATTGTCTATTGTCTATTGCCTGTTGAACAAGTCTTACTTTGATATCCTCCTGCGGTTACACACAAGATAGACACAAAGTGCTGGATTAACTCAGCAGCTCAGGCAGCATTTCTGCAGAATAAGGAACAGGTGATGTTTCAGGTCGAGACCCTTCATCAGACGACCAGAAACGCCACCTATTCCCTTTTCTACCTGACCCGTTGAGTTATTCCAGCACTTTGTGTCTATTTTCGGTATAAAACAGCATCTGCCACCAGCGCCAGACACCCGTGTTCGATACTGACTACGTTGTATGGAGTTTGTATGTTCTCCCTGTGACCGCGTGGGTTTTCTCCGGATGCTCCGGTTTCCTTCCACACTGCAAAGACCTGCAGGTGTGTAGGTTAATTGGCTTCTGTAAATTGTAAATTGTCCTTAGTGAGTAGGATAATGCCAGTGTATGAGGTGATCGCTGGTCGGCACCTGTAGTCAGGATCGATCCCAAGTCTCTGGCGCTGTGAAACAGCAGCTATGTCGCTGCACCACTGTGCCGCACTATTTATTTCAACAAAATACAGCAGAACATAACATGACAGAACGTAACAAGACAGCATGAATGTAACATAAAAAGCATGTGAAAATGCAAATTGTAAATAATTACAGGCATTTTCAATAGTTTAATGATACTTTATAGGTACAGTGAAATTATGTTATTTATATTCAAATCAGTTAATACATTCTTTACACAGGCACAATCATACTTAAATGCAAGAGTATAAAACTCAATCAGATTTATGAGACACGATCTGCCATGTACAAAACCACTGTGGATGGCTCGATTGTAATCATATATTGTCTTTCCGCTGACTAGTTAGCTTGCAACAAAAGCTTTTCACTGTACCTCGGTAATAAATTAAACTGAACTGTCGGAATAAATTAAACTGAACTGTCGGTGGGTACTCACCACTGCTGAATGGGAGAATGTATTGGATCATCAGTTTATATATATATATACACGTACACAAACATATACATACATATATCCATACATATGCCACATACATACATATATACATACATATTATATATACACATATATGTGCACACACACAAACTTACATATATGCAGTTTATAAACAATTATCCAAATTCTATGTACAAAGCGAATATCACACTGTGTCAATAAACTAAAACTTAAAGGTCATCAAAGCCCTTCCTCATTCTTATACCTCTGGAAAATATTTTTTTTGTACTTCTCTTCAACTGAGTAATGTTTGTGCTTTGCTTGAGTTCCACATCCAAATCATTCCACAATTTCACCCCACAGATTGAAATACACATACTCCTCATAATTGTATGAACAGAAAGTTTCTTTAAATTAAACTTTCCCTCAAATTGATATAATACTGATTATATCAGGGATGGTCGGTCGTTGGATCATGATGGGAAGGGCAGTTCTGTGAGCTACCGCTCCACAGAGTGATTTGAACAAAGCGCCCAATGCCCACTGCGTGATTGAGCTGCCCCAACTCCCCAACAGGGAATGAACCCAGCTAAAGAGCCCCCAGGGGAGGAATGGCTTTGGTGTAGTTCCCTCCCAATCTTCTTGATTTTACCGACCTCCTTCTGAATGTGTGTGGCTAAGTCAGTGATCTTTTCAGTTGAATCAGGAACGTATGTGCAACACTGCCGACCAATAATGGCACAAGTACCGCCTTCCTTGTCCAACAGGAAGTCCAATGCTAACCAGTTCTGAAGTGCCACAGTGCGAATCGCTACCATCTCAGCCGTAATGCCTCTGATGGCCCGGCTTGTATCCTGTAACACCTGGGCTGTCTCATTGGCCAACTTTTCCATTCCTGAGGCCATATTGATGAACTCGTGAACAAGTCTCGCAGGCCCCCAGAATGGTGCCGCTATTATCCAGAGGCGTTCGGCCTCTGAGGTAGCCCTTCGGCCTTGCTCAGCTGGATGTAGACTGATTGCAGGTGGTACATATATGGTACCTCATAGTCGAAGTAACAGCAACCCTTCCAAGGCTTAGGTTCAGCCCAGGTGTTCCATTTGGAAAGGGGCATTCCTGGCACGATGGGTAAGCCTTGCGGCCACAGATCCAGTAGGTTCTATTGACAGGGCTAGGAGGGTTTGCAGTGGGATAGAGGTGGCAGGTGCTCTTGCCTAAATCCGGACCTGAACCCTGGGTATTACAATGGCAAACCTCCCCCCGACTTTCATGGAGCAATCCCAGCACCGGTGTGGTCCGCAATCCATTATAGGAAGGCTGATGCCATCCCTCAAAGCAATTGTTAGGATAGGACTCATCCTTATTGGTAGTGCAGGTTCCCATTTCCTTTCTGGTGACGTTATCGAAGTAGAGAACGGATTCGAGTTCACTCTGATTTAGGGGTAATGGCTGCATTGGAATGGAGGCGCCTCTGGCCACTTTAATATCCCCTGAACCCGGAGGCTGAGAAAGGCATGAAGCCTGTATTCATGTTCCAAGGAATTAATGTACCAGTGGTGAGCCCTTGCAATACTCCTATATTAACGGTGAAAAAGCCTGGGGAAGATACGTGGCGTTTTGTTCAAAACTTAAGGGCTGTTAACGAATCCGTGATACCAGCCTACTCATTGGTCCCCAACCCAGTCACTATCCTTCGTTATTTTCCAGCCAATACCAAATACTATACAATGGTCGACGTCTGCGCTGCATTTTTCTCAAAGCCGATCCACCCGGACACACAATATTTGTTCGTTTTTACCTACCAAGGCAAACAGTATACCTGGACCCGCCTCACACAAGGATAAACAGAAACTCCCAGCATATTCTCCAGAGCTTTACAAAAGGACTTGTCGGACGTAACTTTCCCATCCAACTCCACGCTTCTTTTTGCTTTTTGCTTTTATGTTCCCCTGACCGTGAAGCATCTGAACAAGATTCAGTGGTTCTTTTACGGGCTCTGGCTCTTAAGGGCCATAAGGCATCAAGAGGGATACTTCAGTTGTGTCAAACCTCTGTGCACTATTTAGGTTGCGCCTTGAGCGGGTCCAGTAACCTGCTCTCAGTCAAAAGGATAAGTGCCATTACTGCAGTGTCAATACCCACCCCCAAGAAGGATCTTATTCATTGACACAGATTTTGACCCTTGAGATTGTGCACAATTTCTAATTTCTTATCATCAATTACAATAAGTTTTCAAAACACTAAAACAAATGCAACAACACTAATACAACTAAAACTAGATGTTATTTAATTTTCGATATAAAGAACCTTGTCGTGTGAGTCAAGGAATACCCATCCCAAACAGTTTGGTTAGTTCAATGAATACCTATCAGAACCATCATGTGCGTCAATAAATACCTAAAGGTTGTTGTGCTGTGGAGCTATCTCAACCTTTGTCATACTGCAGCTCCCACATTGTGCTGTACATCTACCTTAACCTTGTGCTACACAGCTACCTTAAACTTTTTTTTAAAATCAAAAATATTTTTTCAAATATTAAGATAATATATACAATACAATAAAACCAAAACAGAACCCACCACCAGAATGTTGTTCATTCTTCGGGTTTGAAGATGACCATGACTTCACTTTCAGTTGGAGGATTGGTGACTGTGGGTCCGGAGGTGACTGGTGAGGCCAATCCGGGCCCGGAAAGCATGCCCACACGTAGGTCACAAGTGGATGGCTGCTGCAGTGGAAGTGGAGGTAGCCCGGGCCTTGCCAAAACAGAACCCACCACCAGAATACTATACAAACAAATATACCAATTGAAAGTATTATACAATTATATTACTATCCCCATCCAGGATACATGCAGTCCCCTGCGGTGCCCAGCGGTCCCAGAAATCCTCCAGGGTGCCCGTGGACAGCGCGTAGTCCCTCTCCAACACCACCCGGGCGCGGATGTAACCCCGGAAAAGGGGTAGGCAGCTGGCTCGGGCAGAGCCCTCTTCCGCCTGGCGCCGTGAGTCACGGATGGCCAGCTTGGCCAGGCCCAGGAGCAACCCAACCAGGACATCTTCGGCCCTACCCTCTCCCCTATGCATAGGGTCTCTAAAGATGAGGATGGTGGGTGAAAAGTGCAGCCAAGAAGCAATAGACAATAGATAATAGACAATAGACAATAGGTGCAGGAGTAGGCCATTCAGCCCTTCGAGCCAGCACCGCCATTCAATGCGATCATGGCTGATCACTCTCAATCAGTACCTCGTTCCTGCCTTCTCTCCATACCCCCTCACTCCGCTATCCTTAAGACCTCTATCCAGCTCTCTCTTGAAAGCATCCAACGAACTGGCCTCCACTGCCTTCTGAGGCAGAGAATTCCACACCTTCACCACTCTCTGACTGAAAAAGTTCTTCCTCATCTCCGTTCTAAATGGCCTACCCCTTATTCTTAAACTGTGGCCTCTTGTTCTGGACTCCCCCAACATTGGGAACATGTTTCCTGCCTCTAATGTGTCCAATCCCCTAATTATCTTATATGTTTCAATAAGATCCCCCCTCATCCTTCTAAATTCCAGTGTATACAAGCCTAATTGCTCCAGCCTTTCAACATACGACAATCCCGCCATTCCGGGAATTAACCTAGTGAACCTACGCTGCACGCCCTCAATAGCAAGAATATCCTTCCTCAAATTTGGAGACCAAAACTGCACACAGTACTCCAGGTGCGGTCTCACCAGGGCCCGGTACAACTGTAGAAGGACCTCTTTGCTCCTATACTCAACTCCTCTTGTTATGAAGGTCAACATTCCATTGGCTTTCTTCACTGCCTGCTGTACCTGCATGCTTCCTTTCAGTGACTGATGCACTAGGACACCCAGATCTCGTTGAACATCCCCTCTTCCTAACTTGACACCATTCAGATAATAATCTGCCTTTCTATTCTTACTTCCAAAGTGAATAACCTCACACTTATCTACATTAAACTGCATCTGCCATATATCCGCCCACTCACACAACCTGTCCAAGTCACCCTGCAGCCTTATTGCATCTTCCTCACAATTCACACTACCCCGCAGCTTAGTATCATCTGCAAATTTGCTAATGGTACTTTTAATCCCTTCATCTAAGTCATTAATGTATATCGTAAATAGCTGGGATCCCAGCACCGAACCTTGCGGTACCCCACTGGTCACTGCCTGCCATTCCGAAAGGGACCCATTTATCCCCACACTTTGCTTTCTGTCTGTCAACCAATTTTCTATCCATGTCAGTACCCTACCCCCAATACCATGTGCTCTAATTTTGCCCACTAATCTCCTATGTGGGACCTTGTCGAAGGCTTTCTGAAAGTCGAGGTACACCACATCCACTGACTCTCCCCTGTCAATTTTCCTAGTTACATCCTCAAAGAATTCCAGTAGATTTGTCAAGCATGATTTCCCCTTCGTAAATCCATGCTGACTCGGAATGATCCTGTTACTGCTATCCAAATGCTCAGCAATTTCGTCTTTTATAATTGACTCCAGCATCTTCCCCACCACTGATGTCAGACTAATTGGTCTATAATTACCTGTTTTCTCTCTCCCTCCTTTCTTAAAAAGTGGGATAACATTTGCTATCCTCCAATCCACAAGAACTGATCCTGAATCTATAGAACAATGAAAAATGATCCCCAATGCTTCCACTATTTCTAGAGCCACCTCCTTAAGTACCCTGGGATGAAGACCACCAGGCCCTGGGGATTTATCAGCCTTCAGTCCCATCAGTCTACCCAAAACCATTTCCTGCCTAATGTGGATTTCCTTCAGTTCCTCCATCACCCTAGGTTCTCCGGCCCCTAGAACATTTGGGAGATTGTGTGTATCTTCCTCAGTGAAGACAGATCCAAAGTAACGGTTTAACTCATCTGCCATTTCTTTGTTCCCCATAATAAATTCCCCTGCTTCTGTCTTCAAGGGACCCACATTTGCCTTGACTATTTTTTCCTCTTCACGTACCTAAAAAAACTTTTGCTATCCTCCTTTATATTATTGGCTAGTTTACCCTCGTACCTCATCTTTTCTCCCCGTATTGCCTTTTTAGTTAACTTTTGTTGCTCTTTAAAAGAGTCCCAATCCTCTGTCTTCCCACTCTTCTTTGCTATGTTATACTTCCTCTCCTTAATTTTTATGCTGTCCTTGACTTCCCTTGTCAGCCACAGGTGTCTCTTACTCACCTTAGAGTCTTTCCGCCTCATTGGGATAGATTGATCCTGCAACCTATGCATTATTCCCAGGAATACCTGCCATTGCTGTTCTACCGTCTTCCCTGCTAGGGCCTCCTTCCAGTCAATTTTGGCCAGCTCCTGCCTCATGCCTCTGTAATCCCCTTTGCTATACTGTAATACTGACACTTCCGATTTTCCCTTCTGCCTTTCCATTTGCAGAGTAAAACTTATCATGTTGTGATCACTGCCTCCTAATGGCTCTTTTACCTCTAGTCCCCTTATCAGATCAGGATCATTACAAAACACAAAATCCAGAATTGCCTTCTCCCTGGTAGGCTCCAGTACAAGCTGTTCTAAGAATCCATCTCGAAGGCACTCTACAAACTCTCTTTCCTGGGGTCCATTTCCAACCTGATTTTCCCATTCTACCTGCATGTTGAAATCTCCCATAACCACCGTAACATTACATTTGTGACACGCCAATTTTATCTCCTGATTCAACTTGCACCCTATGTCGAGGCTACTGTTTGGGGGCCTATAGATAACTCTCATTAGGGAGCAGCCCCTTTAGATAACTACAATAAGCAAGGCGCAGCCCCTTTAGATATTGGAACTGGGGCTGCAACCTCACACACTCCATGTACACGTGGTACACAGACTCTTCCAACCCGCAAAAGTGGCAGGCGGCTGGTGAGTCTGTGAACCGTGCAAGGAACAGGTTGCAGGGGAGCTACCTTAACCTTGTGCTGTACAGTTACCTTAACCTTGTGCTGTACAGCTATCTCAACCTTTGTAATACTGCAGCTTCCACAGGGGGACTAGGCACTAAAACGCAGCAACTCCACCGCTGCGGCACCTTGGCGCCCATAAACAATGTTACCAAAAATTAATGTCAGTGGACTAACATCAATTCCTGATAACATTCTTGATGGGCAGCAACACATTCCACCGACGTGTACAGTCACATTTGTCATTGCGTATTGGAGTTAATTCATAAGAATAGTGTCAGGTGATATGTTAGCAATTAAACTCATTGCAGTTCCACCACAGATTTTCCAGTTGGAACAGCTCCAGTCCAGCACAAAAAAATTATGGGAGCGCATTTGCAATCCGCCCCGGAATTCCCCCCAAAATGTGGCACCGTGGCCGGGTGAGACGGTCGATCTTGACCTCATTGAGGCTTCCACGTTGCTCAGGGGTCTAATTCGCTCCCCACCCCCCCTCCCCCCAAGGCTAGGGCTATGGAACGAGCCGCTGGAGGAGGTACTTGAGACAGGTACTATCGCGATGTTTAAGGAACACTGAGACAGGTACATGGATAGGACAGGTTGAGAGGGATATGGGCCAAATGCAGGCAGGTGGAACGAGTGTAGATGGGACATATTGGCCGGTGTTGGCAAGTTGGGCCAAAGGGCCTGTTTCCACGTTCTAAAGCTCTATGACTCTAACCAACATCTGCAGTTATTTGGGTCTACGACTTATACATCGATAATCCCCTACTCATTTATAGCAGACAATCGGCAATAACGTATACCGTTCCCCTCCCCATGGTCCGTTATAACAAGGGGTTTCTGTCTTAATGTAGACAATAGACAATAGACAATGGACAACAGGTGCAGGATTGGGCCAATCGGCCCTTTGAGCCAGCACCGCCATCGTGATCATGGCTGATCATGCACAATCAGTACCCCATTCCTGCCATCTCCCCATATCCCTTGACTCCGCTATCATTAAGAGCTCTATCTAACTCTCTCCTGAAAGCATCCAGAGAATTGGCCTCCATTGCCTTCTGAGGCAGAGAACTCCACAGCTTCAAAACTCTCTGAATGAAAACGTTTTTTGCTCATCTCCGTTCTAAATGGCCTACCCCTTATTCTTAACCTGTGGCCCCTGGTTCGTGACTCCCCCAACATCGTGAACATGTTTCCTGCCTCTAGCGTGTCCAATCCCTTAATAATCTTATATGTTTCAATAAGATCCCCTCTCATCCTTCTAAATTCCAGAGTATACAAGCCCAGTCGCTCCATTCTGTCAACAAGCGACAGTCCCGCCATTCTGGGAATTAACCTCGTGAACCTAAGCTGCACTCCTTCAATAGCAAGAATGTCCTTCCTCAAGTTTGGAGACCAAAACTGCACACAATACTCCAGGTGTGGTCTCACTAGGGCCCTGTACAACTGCAGAAGGACCTCTTTGCTCCTCTATTCAACTCCTCTTGTTATGAAGGCCAACATTCCATTGGTTTTCTGTACTACCTGCTGTACCTGCATGCTTCCTTTCAGTAACTGATGAACTAGGACACCCAGATTTCGTTGTACTTCCCCTTTTCCTAACTTGACATCATTCACATAATAATCTTCCTTCCTGTTCTTTCCACCAAAGTGGATAACCTCACATGTATCCACATTAAACTGCATCTGCCATGCATCTGCCCACTCACACAACCTGTCCAAGTCACCCTGCAACCTCATAGCATCTTCCTCACAGTTCAAACTGCCACCTTTGTGTCATCGGCAAATTTGCTAATGTTACATTTAATCCCTTCATCCAAGTCATTAATGTATATTGTAAATAGCTGCGGTTTCAGCACAGAGCCTTGCGGTACCCCATTAGTCACTGCCTGCCATTCTGAAAGGGACCCATTTATCCCTACTCTTCGTTTCCTGTCTGCGAACCAATTTTCTATCCATGTCAGTACCCTACCCCGAATACCATATGCTCTAATATTGCCCACTAATCTCCTTTGCGGGATTTTGTCAAAGGCTTTCTGAAAGTCCAGGCACACTACATCCACTGGCTCTCCCCTGTCCATTTTCCTAGTTAGATCCTCAAAAAATTCCAGAAGATTAGTCAAGCATGATTTCCCCTTCAGAAATCCATGCTGACGCGGAATGATCCTGTGACTGCTATCCAAATGCACCGCAATGTCTTCATTTATAATTGTCTCCAGCATCTTCGCCACCACCGATGTCAGAGTAACTGGTCTATAATTTCCTGTTTTCTCTCTCCCTTCTTTCTCAAAAAGTGGGATAACATTAGCTACCCTCCAATCCACAGGAACTGATCCTGAATCTATAGAACATTGGAAAATGCTCACCAAAGCGTCCACGATTTCTAGAGCCACCTCCTTAAGTACCCTGGGATACAGACCATCAAGCCTTGGGGATTTATCAGCCTTCAGTCCCATCAGTCTACTCAACACCATTTCCTGCCTTATGTGAATTTCCTTCAGTTGCTCTGTCACCCTAGGACCTCTGATCACTAGAACAACTGGGAGACTGTTTGTGTCTTCCTTAGTGAAGCCAGATCCAAAGTACCAGTTCAACTCGTCTGCCATTTCGTTGTTCCCCATAATAAATTCACCTGCTTCTGTTTTCAAGGGACCCACATTTGCCTTTACTATTTTTTTCCTCTTCACGTACCTAAAGAAGCTTTTACTATCCTCCTTTATATCCTTGGCACCCCATATTGCCTTTTTAGTTATCCTCTGTTGCTCTTTAAAAGAATCCCAATCCTCTGGCATCCCGCTCATCTTTGCTATGTTATACTTCTCTTTTATTTTTATACTGTCCTTGACTTCCCTTGTCAGCCACGGTCGCCTCTTACTCCCCTTAGAATCCTTCCTCCTCTTTGGGATGAACTGATCCTGCACCTTCTGTAGTATTCCCAGAATACCTGCCATTGCTGTTCCACCATCTTCCCTGCTAGGGTCTCTTTCCAGTCAACTCTGGCCAGCTCCTCCCTCATGCCTCCATAGTCCTGAGAACTGAGGCTGTGGAGGCCAAGTCAATGGATCTTTTTAAGTTAGAGATAAACAAATTCTTGATTAGAACGGATGTCAAGGGATATTGGGAGAAGGCAGGAAAATGGGATTAGGAGGCAGAAATCAGCCATGATTGAAGGGCAAAGTTGACTAGTTAGGCCGAATGACCTAATTCTATTCCTGTAACTTATAAGAGTCATAGAGTGATACAATGTGGAAACAGGCCCTTCGGCCCAACTCTCCCACACTGGCCAACAAAGTCCCAGCGACACTAGTCCCACTTGCCTGCGCTTGGTCCATATCCCTCCAAACCTGTCCTATTCATGTACCTGTCTAACTGTTGCTTAAACAATGGGATAGTCCCAACCTCAACTACCTCCTATGGCAGCTTGTTCCATATACCCATCACCCTTTGTGTGAAAAATTACCCCTCGGATTCCTATTAAATCTTTTCCCCTTCTCCTTGAACCTATGTCCTCTGGTCCTTGATTCCCCTACTCTGGGCAAAAGACTAGGCATCTAGCCAATCCTTTCCTCTCATGATTTTATATACCTCTATAAGATCTCCCCTCATCCTCCTGCGCTCCATGAAATAGAGACCCAGCCTACTCAACCTCTCCCTATAGCTCACACACTCTAGTCCTGACCACATTGTTGTAAATCTTTTCTGAACCCTTTCAAACTTGACAACATGGTGCCCGGAACTGAACACAATATTCTAAAGGGGGTCAGGCAGCATCTCAGGAGAGAAGGAATGGGTGACGTTTCGGGTCGAGACCCTTCTTCAGGCTGAAGAAGAGTCTCGACCCGAATATCTACCTTCGATTTAAACCAGGTTCTGCAGTTTTGGTGTCATACAATATTCTAAATGCGATCTCACCAACACCTTATACAACTGCAACATGACCTCCCGACGTCGATACTCAATACTCTGACTGATGAAGGCCAAAGTGCCAAAAGCCACTGTGCCGCACGATACACCTACAGTTCCGCCACCAATTTTCCATCAACTGGTGATCCGGCGCCCCCTTTAATCCGGACAAAACCACGAGAGCGCACTTGACATCCCCCTGGAATTCCCCCGAAAATGTGGCGCCCAGGCCGGATGAGGCAGCCGATCCCAACCTCATCGAGATTTCCGCGGCTGATCGGCAGGTCGAATTTGCCCCCTGCGGCCGGGGCTCTGGAACTCCGGCCAGGCCGGAGCCGGCAGATCCGTTCCCATAGCCGACTTCCACGGCCGACTTTGCCGATTGGTATCTTGGTCCCCCGAGGCCGTGACCTCTGTCGGCCCCGCAAAATGGATCATACGGCAAAGCTCCGGAACCAAGGGTGCCGGGAAATTGGTGGTGGACCTGAACATAGTCAAACAATGATCGTACCCAGATAGAAGATGTAAGGCGGGATGATGCTGCCCAGCCGGCTGGCCATTGAACTTACTCCGACACCCATGTTCCTTACTGCCATCGGGTACAGCTCAGCCGTGTAGACATAAACCATGGCAAAGCCACACGTGGTGGAGAGTTTCCCACTCATCACCAGCACTGTGGTGAGTCCTGAAATATCTGAATAAACCAGAAACAATCGTAAGTTTGGTGGAGGCACAAGGAACTGCAGATGCCGGAATCTTGCCAAGAACACAAACGCTGGAGTAACTCAGCATCTGTGGGGAACATAAATAGGCGACGTTTTGGGTCAAGATTTAGTTTAGTTTTAGTTTAGTTTATTAAGTTTAGTTTAGCTTATTTTTGTCAACCATACTGAGGTACAGTGAAAAGCGTTTTTATTGCGTGTTATCCAATCAGAAAAAGATTAAATACATAATTACAATCAAGCCATCCACTGTGTTCAGATACAGAACAAAAGTACAACGTTTAGTGCAAGATAAAGTCCAATTAATGATAGTTTGTAGGTCTCTAATGAGGTAGATGTGAGGGCAGGACTGCTCTCTAGATGGAGAGAGGACATCTTTGCCTGATAACAGCTCGGAAGAAACTGTTCCTGAATCTGGAGGTGTGTGTTTTCAAATTTCTGCACCGCTTGCCTGATGGGAGAGGGGAGAAGAGAGAGTGACCGGGGTGAGACTGGTCCTTGCTTATGCAGGGGGCCTTGCCGAGGCAGCGTGAAGTGTGGATGGAGTCAATGGAAGGGAGGTCGGTTTGTGTGATGGTCTGGGCTCCATTCACAACTTTCTGCAATTTCTGACAAATTGGACGGATCTGTTCCCAAACCATGCTGTGATGGAGGGCCTAAAGAAGGGTCTCGGCACGAAACAAAACGTCTTCTATCCACGTCCCCCAGAGATGCTGCCTGACTCGCTGAGTTACTCCAGCACTTTGTGTTCTACATAAACCTGGTGAATTGATTTCTATGTATCCGTCTACACAATCCTATCATATGTTCAAAACGCGGGCAGATTTTCAATAAAGATGCCTCTAACTTAGACATTTGCCAGATGGAAAAATAAACCTAGATGCATTGGTGTGCTCCTCATTCATTAAAATTATTACCTAGTTAAGCACTCTTCCTTAATTTTTTATTAAGTTTAATTTAGTTTGGAGATATAGCGAGGAAACTGGCACTTCGATCCACCCAGTCCGCACTGACCAGCGATCCCCGCACATTAAGTAAGTAAAGGTCGGGAGAGCACCAGCAGGAGCAAGGACGGCCGTTGGCTGAAAGAAAGTAAGTGTGAATTACAGGTAAAAGTCAGTTTAAAAAAGAGTGCCAAAGGGGCGCTAGCAGGCATTCAGTGAAGCGCATACCTCCAAGCTGGTCAGAGGAAGGCAGGATCGGAGTGAGTGCGGGGATTGGCTGAGCAATTAAATTAGAAGCTTGGTAAATTGGCCAAATAGTCAATTTAGTGACTGATATGACATTGTGGGAATTACAGAAACATGGCTACGAGGACCAGGGCTGGGAACTGAATATTCAGGGGTATACGACCTATCGAAAAGACAGACAGGTGGGCAGAGGGGATGGGGTTGCTCTGATGGTAAGGAATGGTATTCACTCCCTTGCAAGGGGTGACATAGAATCAGGAGGTGTAGAATCAGTATGGATAGAAATGAGAAATTGTAAGGGTAAAAAGACCGTAATGGGAGTTATCTACAGACCGCCAAACAGTAGCCTCGACATAGGGTGCAAGTTGAATCAAGAGCTAAAATTGGCATGTCGCAAATGTAATGCTACGGTGGTTATGGGAGATTTCAACATGCAGGTCGACTGGGAAAATCAGGTTGGTACTGGACCACAGGAAAGGGAGTTTGTGGAGTGCCTCCGAGATGGTTTCTTAGAACAACGTACTGGAGCCTATCAGGGAGAAGGCAATTCTGGATTTAGTGTTGTGTAATGAACCTGATTTGATAAGGGAACTCAAGGTAAACGAGCCATTAGGAGGCAGTGATCATAATATGATAAGTTTTAACCTACAAATTGAAAGGAGAAGGGAAAATCGGAAGTGTCAGTATTACAGTATAGCAAAGGGGATTACAGAGGCATGAGGCAGGAGCTGGCCAGATTTGACTAGAAGGAGGCCCGAGCAGGGAATATGATGGAACAGCAATGGCAGGTATTCCTGGGAATAATGCAGAAGTTGCAGGATCAATTGATCCCAAAGAGTAGGAAAGATTCTGAGGAGATTCTGAGGAGAGAAGGGGAGTAAGAGGCACCTGTGGCTGACAAGGGAAGTCAAGGACAGCATAAAAATAAAAGAGAATAAGTATAACATAGCAAAGAAGAGCGGGAAGCCAGCGGATTGGGACTCTTTTAAAGAGCAATAGAAGATAACTAAAAAGGCAATACGGGGAAAAAAGATGAGGTACGAAGGTAAGCTAGGCAATAATATATAGGAGGATAGTAAAAGCTTCTTTAGGTATGTGAAGAGGAAAAGAATAGTCAAGGCAAATGTGGGTCCCTTGAAGACAGAAGGGGGGAATTTATTATGAGGAACAAGGAAATGGCAGACGAGTTGAACCGGTACTTTGGATCTGTCTTCACTAAGTAAGATACAAACAATCTCCCAGATGTTCTAGTGGCCAGAGATCCTAGGGTGACGGAGGAACTGAAGGAAATTCACACGAGGCAGGAAATGGTGTTGGGTAGACTGATGGGACGGAAGGCTGATAAATCCCTTGGGCCTAATGGTCTGCATCCCAGGGTACTTAAGGAGGTGGCTCTAAAAATCATGGACGCATTGGTATAAGAAAATAATTGCAGATGCTGGTACAAATCGAAGGTATTTATTCACAAAAAGCAGCAGGTCAGGCAGCATCTGAGGAGAGAAGGAATGGGTGACGTTTCAGGTCAAGACCCTTCTTCAGACTGATGTCAGGGGGGCGGGACAAAGGAAGGATATAGGTGGAGACAGGAAGATAGAGGGAGAACTGGGAAGGGGGAGGGGAAGAGAGGGACAGAGGAACTATCTAAAGTTTGAGAAATCAATGTTCATACCGCTGGGCTGCAAGCTGCCCAAGCGGAATATGAGGTGCTGTTCCTCCAATTTCCGGTGGGCCTCACTATGGCACTGGAGGAGGCCCATGACAAAAAGGTCAGTCTGGGAGTGGGAGGGGGAGTTGAAGTGCTCAGCCACTGGGAGATCAGGTTGGTTAAGGCGGACTGAGCGAAGACGCATTGGTGATCATTTTCCAATGTTCTATAGAAACATAGAAACATAGAAAATAGGTGCAGGAGTAGGCCATTCGGCCCTTCGAGCCTGCACCGCCATTCAATATGATCATGGCTGATCATCCAACTCAGTATCCCGTACCTGCCTTCTCTCCATACCCCCTGATCCCTTTAGCCACAAGGGCCACATCTAACTCCCTCTTAAATATTGCCAATGAACTGGCCTCAACTACCTTCTGTGGCAGAGAATTCCACAGATTCACCACTCTCTGTGTGAAAAAAAACGTTCTCATCTCGGTCCTAAAAGACTTCCCCCTTATCCTTAAACTGTGACCCCTTGTTCTGGACTTCCCCAACATCGGGAATAATCTTCCTGCATCTAGCCTGTCCAACCCCTTAAGAATTTTGTAAGTTTCTATAAGATCCCCCCTCAATCTTCTAAATTCCAGCGAGTACAAGCCGAGTCTATTCAGTCTTTCTTCATATGAAAGTCCTGCCATCCCAGGAATCAATCTGGTGAACCTTCTCTGTACTCCCTCTATGGCAAGAATGTCTTTCCTCAGATTAGGAGACCAAAACTGTACGCAATACTCCAGGTGTGGTCTCACCAATGTCCTGTACAACTGCAGCAGAACCTCCCTGCTCCTATACTCAAATCCCCTCGCTATGAATGCCAACATACTATTCGCTTTCTTCACTACCTGCTGCACCTGCATGCCTACTTTCAATGACTGGTGCACCATGACACCCAGGTCACGTTGCATCTCCCCTTCTCCTAATCGGCCACCATTCAGGTAATAGTCTGCTTTCCTGTTCTTGCCACCAAAGTGGATAACCTCACATTTCTCCACATTATAATGCATCTGCCATGCATTTGCCCACTCACCTAACCAATCCAAGTCACGTTGCAGCCTCCTAGCATCCTCCTCACAGCTAACACTGCCCACAGCTTCGTGTCATCTGCAAACTTGGAGATGTTGCATTCAATTCCCTCGTCCAAATCATTAATATATATTGTAAATAGCTGGGGTCCCAGCACTGAGCCTTGCGGTACCCCATTAGTCACTGCCTGCCATTCTGAAAAGGACCCGTTTATTCCTACTCTTTGCTTCCTGTCTGCCAGCCATTTCACTATCCACATCAATACTGAACCCACAATACCATGTGCTTTAAGTTTGCATACTAATCTCTTATATGGGACCTTGTCGAAAGCCTTCTGGAAGGTTTAAGATATAACACATCCACTGGTTCTCCCTTATCCACCCTACTAGTTACATCCTCGAAAAATTCTATAAGATTCGTCAGACATGATTTACCTTTCATAAATCTATGCTGACTTTGTCCAATGATTTCACCACTTTCCAAATGTGCTGCTATCCCATCTTTAATAACTGACTCTAGCATTTTCCCCACTACCGATGTTAGACTAACTGGTCTATAATTCCCCGTTTTCTCTCTCCCTCACTTTTTGAAAAGTGGAGTTACATTAACTACCCTCCAATCCTCAGGAACTACTCCATAATCTAAAGAGTTTTGAAAAATTATCACTAATGCATCCACTATTTCTGGGGCTACCTTCTTAAGCACTCTGGGATGCAGCTTATCTGGCCCTGGGGATTTATCGGCCTTTAATCCACTTCCCGACTAACCTGGATTTCACTCAGTTCCTCCATCTCATTTGACCCCCGGTCCCCTGCTATTTCCGGCAGATTATTTATGTCTTCCTTAGTGAAGACAGAACCAAAGTAGTTATTCAATTGGTCTGCCATGTCCTTGTTCCCCATGATCAATTCACCTGTTTCTGACTGCAAGGGACCTACATTTGTTTTAACTAATCTTTTTCTCTTCACATATCTATAAAAGCTTTTGCAGTCAGTTATTATGTTCCCTGCCAGTTTTCTTTCATAATCTATTTTCCCTTTCCTAATTAAGCCCTTTGTCCTCCTCTGCTGGACTCTGAATTTCTCCCAGTCCTCTGGTAGGCTGCTTTTTCTTGCTAATTTGTACGCTTCATCTTTTGTTTTGATACTATCCCTAATCTCCCTTGTTAGCTGCGGTCCCAGCACCGAGCCTTGCGGTACCCCACTAGTTACTGCCTGCCATTCTGAAAAGGACCCATTTATCCCCACTCTTTGTTTTCTGTCTGCCAACCAATTTTCTATCCATGTCAGTACCCTACCCCCAATATCATGTGCTCTAATTTTGCCCAGTAATCTCCCATGTGGGACCTTGTCGAAGGCTGTCTGAAAGTCGAGGTACACCACATCCACCGGCTCTCCCCGGTCAATTTTCCTAGTTACATCCTCAAAAAATTCCAGAAGATTAGTCAAGCATGATTTCCCCTTCGTAAATCCATGCTGACTCGGAACGATCCTGTTACTGCTATCCCAATGCTCCGCAATTTTGTCTTTTGACTCCAGCATCTTCCCCACCACTGATGTCAGACTAACAGATCTATAATTTCCTG